>NW_025919406.1:0-3047 GCF_907164915.1 Impatiens glandulifera
AAAAACTGTTGGTAGTTAAAATATATTATATTAATTATTTTATTTATACTATTTCTTACTTGGTGATAAATATTCAAATATTGATAAATTAGATAATTAGTGATTATAGTACATTCGATTTAATATAGGAAAATTTTATTTACTAAAATTTCTAACACAAGAGAGACGAAAATGAAATTATTTTTAAAAAAAATGGGAAGTATAAATAAATTTATTTTTCGTGATTTTATTTCTTAGTATTATACTTTATTTTATTTATTTATAACAACATATTTGTAAAAGTATTTTTTTTTTAATTTTCAAATAATATTCTTGAGTTTTCTTTTATCCAGCTGAATTTATATGACCCAAATCTAAAATTCAGGACCGATCCTAGTAACAATCCAGATCTTCTGCTACCGATTGCCGTGTTTCCCTGTGGCGGACCAATCAGATTGCAGCATTATTATTTTAATAATAAATCAATCTGGGTAGGAGATGAAGGAAGGGAGAATCCAGAATCCGGGTTTCGTCCCGGGTTCACACAAGACGCCGTTAACGGAAGCGCCTGTTAACGGCATCAATTAATATAATATTCATATAGCACACAGATAAGATATCTTCGCTCAGGGCACCGTGTTAGAGGGAAGGGTGAGATGCGATTGGAGCGAAGATCTACACGCCCGTTTCCCTGACCCTCGTGTAAACCCCCATACCCAGCCATGAGAAGACCGCTTGCCTTTCATGAAAATACACTTACCCGTTTATGTAAAGACCAATTTTACAAGGATTTTATATTTCCGTTTATTAAATATTAATTTAATTTATTGAAAATCACATGCAGCGATATAATATTCGCCTCAATTAATTCATTCATTTTTTTTAGGAATTTTATTTAATTTTTTTGGCTTGGAGACCCTAAGGAGCGAAGATATATTTGCTTCAATTAATTTTAATAAAAACATCATGTAAACCCCCCAACCCACCAATGAGAAGACCGTCTGCCTGCCATGGAAAGACACTTACCCATGTATGTGAAGATCAAAATTACATGGATTTTATATTTCCATTTATTAAATATTAATTCAATTAATTAAAGATGACATGCAGCAACCGAACAAATCTTCGCTTCAATCACTTCACTATTTTTTTTATTAATTTTATATTTCCGTTTATTAATAAATGTTAATTCAATTAATTTAAAATGACATGCATGAAACGACCAAATATTCTCTTTAATTAGTTCACTCTCATTTTTTTTATTTTTTTTACGAGGAGACGATTGAAAGCGAATATTTCTTCGTTTCACATATTTTTAGGCTGACGTTCATGTAAAACCCCCTTCCATCCCATGAGAGGACCACTTGCCTGTCATGTAAATTCACTTACCCGTGCATTTACATCCCGCGAATAAATCTTCGCTTCGAATAATAGTTTTTATTTTCAATTTATTTTATGAATTTTTTTAAGAAGTTACGATATCGAACGAATATTTATTCGCTTCCATTACTTGTTGATATAATTTCAATTTCCCGCTACAATCCCACTCTCCATCATTTTCATTTTCATAAGCAACTGTTCATATTCTTCTCTCTCTATCTCCCGGCGATCATCCAAACACTCAACGTCGAAACCCTAGAGATTTCTTTTATTCTACAAGGATTTCTTCTGAAGATGTCAGAGAACCAAGTCAACAACATGGAAGTGGATACCATCGACTCCCGAGAGGTCGTCTTGCAAGTCTGTAGGAGCATAAACAAAAACGAAACTGCCCCCAATCCTGCATCCAACGTCAATCCCCGCAATAAACCAGAGAGGTAGGTTAATCTTATTATGTTTATACTAATTTTACACATGTTTATTCAATTTATTTAGTTGAATACTGATTTATTCTATCCCACCAAAAATAATCACTTCGAGGTTTAATAACTTGGTTTATGAAAGGAAGAGGAAGAGAAATCCGAAGACGAATACGAAGTCGTCATCGACTGCTGAATCAGTTTCCACAGTTGCTGTCGAAGCTACTGATATTTCTGCAGGTACTCAACATTTTGATGAGATTATACCACCACCTTTTCCCCCTAAAAAAAACTCAATGTTATTCCTACCTCCACTCCAACAGTCGATGAAGAGTTACCAGAACTACCCCCAGAAACCACTAATCTTTCTCCGTGTACTACACCATTCGATGAAGAGTTACCACCATCTCCCCAAAAAAACAAAACCATGAAGAAACGTAAACTGACATTTCTAACAAGATCATCACCTCATGGCCTTGCTCAACTGATTCCTAAATTGAGCGTAGAACAGAGGGAAGCCGTGAAGCAAATCGGGTTTGGTTCTCTTCTTACAATGGGTGTCTCCAAGTGCCCTGCGCATTTTTCTAGACACGTAATCCAAGCTTTTGACCCGATAAGAGTTCTCTGGTATTGGCCAACGGTGAGGAGATCCTTATCGATGAAGATCTCGTACAGTTGGTGAGGAACCTCTCCCTAGAGGGGCAATGAACGTAGTTGAGTCCGTTGGGGGGACAAAACTAAGGAACCCGGCTTGATGTTGTTTTATAATTCTTGAGGGATTGGAAGAGCGCAGATGGAGCCCGTGGAGAAGACTCAACAAGATCCCAGAAACACTTCTATGATCCCAAGATTAGTAAGTAAACACAAGTGCAGACAACGATCTTCAAAATCCGTCTTCGTTGTCTTTGTTGTCTCAAGTTTTTTATGTCCAGTTCAAAATTCACGAGCCGGTAAACCATTGTATTCAAAACTAATTATATATTTAATTGTATTTGGGAATACGAGACACTGTATTATTTCATTATCAGTGTTCAAAATTCTCAAATCCATTAACTGGGAGTGTTGAATAAGCATAAAGTGAACTGAAGCTGGTGCCATGCACTTCACACGCCAACTGTTGGTTGGACAGTGTAAAGAAGTTGGAAACAAAAAGCAAGTAAAGACTAAAAATCTATCATAATTTTGATGTACCTATTAAACCTTTTATTGGTAAGTAAATGTTGCCTCGCTTGTATATGATTCATTGACATAGCAAATAAGTTTCGTAAC
>NW_025919407.1:0-34153 GCF_907164915.1 Impatiens glandulifera
CCATAAACGAAGATATATTCTTATTCCTTCTTGTGGCCCCTATTCTTAACTATAAATTTTTCAAATTCCTAAATGAAGAATATCTTCTTATGTTCTTTTTTGGTGCAATCCATATTTTGAAATCAGAGACGAAGATATCTTCGTTTTACTATCGGTTTGCAAAGTACTAAACGAAGATCTTCTTCACTATATAGTTTCAAATTCCTAAAACGAAGATATCTTCTTAAGTTTTTTTGGGGTACAATCGATATTTTGAAAATCAGAGACGAAGATATCTTCTTCAATATATTGTTTTAAATTCCTAGACGAATATATATTCGTAACTACATGAACTAAAAATTATAATACGAAGATATCTTCACAACATGTAATGCCCTACCGGAGTTATGTATTGATGTGAATTCAAGAATGAAACTCATTTATTACTTCAACTACTGCTGTATCAATATCATCACTCTCATACCCTCACTCTCACTCTCACACTACACTCCTCACATCTCACATCTCTATCTGTTTTTGACTCTTTTCCTTCCCAAATCTCTATCTACTCGTGTCTTTCCTTCAGTCATTTAGTGTAAAATCAAAAGATGGATGTAGAGATAGACCCAGACATGCTGGTTTTATCGCAGAAGCAGTGGAGTGATCTTAATTTTGATCAACGATACCCTGTCCCTTTTAGTGTCTATCATGTAGATGCGATTCTACCTCTTTTACGAATAAACAGTTCACGACAGACTGATTGCCCACATGCAAGCAAGATGGAATACGGACTCTCGTTCTTTTGTTATTGGGGAATGCACATATGCCGACGATAGAGGACTTTGCTTCAATCCTTAGGTGTGGTAGTCTTGCACTCATGATTTTGCCTGTCAATCAAGATCCTCATATAGCCTTCCACATTTGCGACAGCTTCTATGGATATACATGTTTGATGCTCTTTTGTTTACCCTCCAACATGGATTTCTCAATATGACAAACATAGACGAGTACATTTGGCGTGTCCAGGGAGCTGAGAGGCCATCAACCACACACAAAGCAAACTGATCATGCTTGTGGTTCTTGCTCATTTTTTTTTATGTCCGTCTGCAGGACGACGGCCTTCGGATAGGATCCTGCAGGTAGTTCCTGCACTGATGGGAAACGCCCAAACCTGGCTAGCCTTGTACTTGCTGAGACATTACTTGGTCTTAACGAATTTGTTCCAGAGGAAAACAACTATTCTCGCCGTGGATCACCTTTGGTTCTCTACCTCTGGTTGTTAGACAAGTTGCAGTGGTTGCCCCGTCCTTCAATTCCCTACACTTCCTTTGCCAATCTACAAGTGCAAAGGGTCAATGGACTCGTGCCTCCGCATTTTATTTCGGATATTCACCCAATTAGGTTCATTGTTCCGTGTATCTCTTAGTGTAATGATGTACGAGATGAGGGGTTCTCCATTCATCATTGTGTTGGGTCTTGAGGGAACTACCTCGTACTGCACAAATGTCATATATAGACAATTTGGCCTACGGAATCCCCTACCTTCAAATGGACTCAATCCTCCGGAGGACTTGATGCTTACTCCTCACCATCTTTACCTAGAGTACACATCAATAATAGAAAATTCTTTTACGGTTTCATTCCCCAATCGATGGATCACTGCTGTGAACGAAGCCATTCAGCTGTACATTCCACCCGTCATCGAACATGAGATCGTGTCGATGACAGGACCGATTGACGAGTCATCCTCTGATCAATCAGACTAAGATTCATTTGTCTTTTTGAACCGCTATTTTGTTGGTTAATCTTTGTAGTACTTATGTAAACGGATTATGAATTGTTTTTGTGTATTCAATAATATTCTGAAGTTATTTTTGATTATATTCTGAAGTTACATTTTACATGATGTAGTTTGTGTATTCTGGAGTTACATAAATCTGATCATTGTCGTTATGTTTGATTGTTTGATTGCAAGTTCGATGTCATTATCAATTCAACGTGTAATGTAAAACAACTAATGTGTTCATGTAAACCCATTACCTTGATCCATTGATTGGTTGTTCGCTTCATAACACAGTATCTAATCAGTAAATCGAACGGACATTTCTTCGTTTGTTTGTTAGTGTATTACTTTTAACCATGTGAATGAAAACGAAGATGATGTCGCATTCTCTTTTAAGTTACACAATATTGTATTTGTGCCACTTTCATGTAATACTCTAATGGATCTGAAAAAGAAGAATCATTCGCTTGTTAGTTTCTATATTAAACCCACCAGTGTTACGAAACGAAAATCAATTCGCTTGATAGTGATATTTGAGTTCGACAACATTGAACGAATATGGATTCGCTTGTATATTAAATCCAATCAAGGGTTAAATGATTGAAGAAGCGCCAAAACATTTTACATTACATGTCACGTCAGATTACAATTATGGCAATGATTTCACTTATGGGAAACGTATACTTAGCCAGAAGAGTAGATATTATAATACTTTATTATTTCTAATAAATTCGTTATTTTATAAATATTTAATGACATGTGCATGAAAATATAAATAACAAATAATTATTATAATTCGATGTACAAAATTTCATTACAAGTTTCATAAACATTTCTACGTTTCATAAACATTTGTACATTTTAACAATATTCATCTGCATCTCCAGCTTCAATGCATCTCCATTGAAGCGACCACAACGGATCTCTCACGCATAACTGTGGTCATACACCTGTTGAGATATCTCTTTAGATGTTTTCCATCCCAGAGAATCTCCTACAGTTGGCTCTTCCCACTAGCGGTGGACACGAATGATCTTCATTTGATCGGTAGTTTCTACTTGAGGTATCAAGCATTCGTGGTAACTGAAGATGTTTTCCACCAGTTGATCTTCATTGTAGAAGTTTTCCATCACATAGAATCTCCCAAATGATACATCCCAACAAACTATCTGAAAAAAACACACACTCTCAACAACAACGCTCACGAAATATTTCATGCTGCCGACGAAGATTGTTTATGTAATCCCTACATTTATAGCAAACAGAAAATCTGTTTTCTTAATAAAATCTTTATATCTATTGATTCAGAAAAAGTAATTTTCCCGTGATAAAATATCAAATCGGAACAGTTTGCAGTCCTTTGGTCACATCATGAAAAAGTAATTTCATTAACGAAAAAGTAATAACACTTATATTAAATAAAACAAATAATTCAATATTGTCATTAACATTATATTAAATAATAAATTATTTCTATATTAATAAAAATATTTTCATAAATAATTATAAAATTATATTCAATATAATATTATTGCTATATGAAGAAAATTATGTTCAATATAAATAAGAATTAAAATATATTTTATTGAAAACATTAAGCGTGAAAACATTTTAATATCCCACAAATTACCAAAATTAACATGAATTTTGAAGTTCCGTGTATTATATAAAAAAATTAATTCGAACAGCGAAGAGATCTTAGCTAAAATAACTTCATGTTTATGTTTTAATTTTTTCAAACATCATTATTTACGGGAAGTCGTTCATAAGCGAAGAAATCTTCGCCTCATTTGTTTTTCACATGTCCCCCGTGTACACCCCCCAACACAACCATGAGAAGCCCGCTTGTCTGTCATGGAAAGACACTAACCCGTGTATGTGAAGACCAAAATTAAATGTATTTTAAATTTCCGTTTATTAAATATTATAGTAAATTATTAAAAATGACATGCATCGAACAAATATTCGCTCAAATGACTTGGCGGAACAGTAGGCAGTCCTTTGTTTTGTCACATCATTAATAAATTATATTTCATCATTGAAAAAGTAGTGTGTTTTTGTATAAAACCCTATAAAGAAATCATTTCATATCTATGGATTCAGAAAAAGTAATAAGCCCGTGATCATATGTCAAATCGGAACAGTGTGCAGTCTTTTTGTCACATCACATAAATTATATTTCATTATTGATAAAGTATTGTTACAATAGTGTAATTAACATTATATTAAATAATATATTATTTCTATATAGATAAAATTATGTTAGGAAATAAGTATAAATTTTTATTATATATACTATTATTTCTATATGAACAAAATAATATCGAATATAATTTAGATTTAAAATATTATTAATTAAAGAAATTAATATAATTCAATTATAGCGTCAGAACAATTTAATAAAAGACTTGGAAATGACATGCAGCGAATAAATCTTCGTAAACATATTAACATTTTGATTTTTTCAAACATGTTTTCTGTACGGTGTGTGGGTCGAAAGCGAATAAATGTTCGCTTCATTATTTTCATGGAAACACACTAACCCTTGTATGTAAATGCCAAAATTAACAGTAAATTTTTCTTCACTTTTTTTACACATGAATTCATCTAATTAAAGATGAAAAGCAGCGAACATATATCCGTGTTCAATGAAAATTGTAATTTATGAGAGGCTTATATGAAGCGAATAAATCTTCGCTTCAATGAATTCTAAGTTGACGTACATGTGAAACCCTCAACCCTTACATCAGAAGACCATTTACCCCTGATGTAAGTACACCAACGCATGTATGTGAAGACCAAAATTATTAAGGAATGTTGGAGGAAAAGACACGCAACGAATAAATTTTCGCTAAAAACTATTTTTAAATTTTTATCCCTTAAATCACATTTCATTTTTATTTATAATTCATTAATGAAATGTTTTTGTACGGTATATCATATCTTAAAGTAATCATTAAATATCGAATCGGACCAGTCTTCAGTATTTTTGACAGGAAACATCATTCATAATTTATATATTGTTAATGAAAAAGTAGAAACAAAAATTAGGTGCTGTTTGATCTTGGTGTGTTTTATTATCGAAACCAAAAATTTATAGAAATAAACGCTCAATCTTCCGCTCATAAATCAAAAAATTACATTTAATATAATTAACATTATATGAAATATTAAATTATTCATACATAACAAACATTATATTTATTACATCAGTGTAAAAGTAAAATATATATATATTGTTATTTATATTTGAAGAAAAAGAAATTAAATTTAATTCACATCTCAATTATAAATTAAATAAATAAAATCAAGCGCCAAAAACTTTTTGACATGTCAATTCAACTGTCACAAAGTCTCAGGCTTTGTGACCACGGCAAGTCATTTCCACCGCTACCATCCAATCAAATGTCAATCCTTTAGATTGGATTCGATCTATTAGATTTGTTGATCGAAGATTTGTTCGCTTCTTCCGCATGTAGAAGCAAATAGTTGGTCACCTTGTGGGAATTTTTTTTCCAATCATGTGAATCGAGTAATACATGTCCTAAGCGAAGATATATTCGTACAATCCGGCATTCGGCACGAATACATCCTCGCCTATTCTAGTATGTTTTCTTTTCATAATGCAGAATTACATGTCACATTCCATGAGCGAATATCGGTTCGACTCATACGAAGTTCATGAGAAACTCCTTATTCATGTTTGTCAAAACCGATACGGCCTCATGAAATACATTCACACTAATAGAGCACTTTACAAAGTAAAATATCTCAAGCCCGACTCCGGCCATCATACACCCAGGTTATTCTACAATCTGACCTAGCGTTGTCGTCTCCGGCCTTTCGACTACGAATCCATTTCTCTTCCGGTTAGTATCTTCTGCTGCTGCGAAAATGGTAAGAAGTGTTTACGGTTGCGTGCGTGGGTTTATTTCGTTTTCTTATTTTAGTTCGTTCGAATCTAAATGTGACTCTATCATCTCAGAATCAGGATTCCGATATACAAATAGTTCCATATACTAAATCCACGACAGAAGTTAACACACTAAGGTAATTACGCTAATGTTAGAAAATGTACAAATTTGCCTATATTGGGATTAAGGAAGTAATCGAATTTGCTAATGTTAATGTAGTGTTCAACAAAGGAAAAGAAAACCCGAGGCATCAGGCACGCCCACGACACCACTGGATATTCTGGCAAACGCGGCTAATGAAGCACTTAATGAGAACTAGGTTAAGAAGAGAAGAAGAAGGACTCGTGACCCTGATGTTGATTACAAGAGCAGAACCTCTCCATCGGGCCTTCATAACCTCATTAACAGGTTATCCGAAGAACAGAAGCAGGCTGTGAGGGACATAGGAATTGGTTCCCTTCTTTCACTTGGCGTATCAAAATGCCCACTTCAATTCTCACGGTGCATTGTGAGTCTATTCAATCCCAGAAGGAGGAGCATCGTCCTACATAGTGGAGAGGAGATGCAGATTGATGAAGAGGATGTTCAATGTGTATTGAACATACCTAGAGGGGAATTAGTAGTGGCAGAGTGTTTAGGAAATCACACGGACGACAAGGTGTACAAGGACCATCTCACGGCATGGAGAAGGAGATGGGAATTCGAGAACAGTGGAGGTCCTTCAACCTACCAAATGCCTGACAAAATTCTACAGAACACAGCAGGAGACAGTAACTTCAAGATGGACTTCGTGGTGTTTGTTGTATCCAGTTTTTTGTGGACATCCCAAAATCCACAGTGCAGGTATACCCAAAGAACCTCGCATTAATTCTGTGATTTCATTTAGAACTTCAATGTCAATTTAACTGGCTTGAGTCACTCCTTTTTTATGTACAGATTCAAAGTACTGAAATCCCTCCAGGATGTATCTAAAATCAAAGACTACAACTGGTGCAAGTTCACGTTAGACGGACTAGTTGACAGTGTTTATAAGTGGAAAGAAAAAAAAGACATCCTATTTCCATGGACCATTAACGTTTATTTTGGTGAGTGTAGAACTCTATTTGTTGTAGGTTGTACCTTCAAAAATTTTCATGAGTTTGAACGTAACATATATTTGTTTATGCTAATGTATCAGTTGTGCTACTTGGACCGTGTGGTTGTGTTCAAGGTAAACAGTCAGATCTCAAGGAGTTTTCCTATTTTAGGATGCTGGGACGAGAAGAAGATGTACGAAAGGGTTGAGTATGAGGCTGCACAGGGGGGTTTGGACATGGTAGGGTAGTTGCTCGCATAGCCATTCCGAATGAGCAACCACCGATTCAAAAAATGTGGAGCCAACACCACCACAATCTGGAGATGACAATCAAACTGAGCAGGCTCCAATTCCACAAAACCTGGCATCATGTTTGAGGAAGGTTGCGGCCGCTGCAGACGAATTGGCACAAGGGGCTAAATATCTGAATGAGATGCACCAGATAAACGCAATGGAACTTGTATAGTCTGCATTTGAGCCATTATCCACGGTACTAAACTCCCATTCAAAAAATGTTACTTCACATCTTGACAATAATGAACATGTATACATGCAGATTGTTTTTTATGAAATTTGATTTTCAAATACTTGTTCATTTATGTGTTAAATGAAGAAATTAATTGAAAGAAATATGAGGCGCATAAATATTCGCTTCAAACACTTTTTCTTTATTTAATAAATTTTTATAAAATTTATATGTGAAGACTCGAATTGATGTAAAACCCCCACCCCACCAATGAGAAGCCGGATTACTTGTCATGTCATTACACTTACCCTGACATGTAAATACCAAATTCCACAAAAATATCAATTTCATGAAAGAAATATGAAGAGAATAAATATTCGCCTCAAATACTTGTTTTCTTTGAAGCGAATACATATTCGCCTCAAATAATTGATCATGTAAAACCCCCACCCCAACCATGAGAAGCCGGATGACTTGTCATGTCATTACACTTACCCTGACATGTAAATACCAAATTCCACAAAAATATCAATTTCATGAAAGAAATATGAAGAGAATAAATATTCGCCTCAAATACTTGTTTTCTTTAAATCGAATACATATTCGCCTCAGTTTTAGGTTTCATATTCTCAATTTGTAACTAAAAGGATACTTAATAGGAGTCGACTGGGGGCGAATAAATATTCGATTGATTTAGGTGTTTTTATTTTTTTAGAAATGAATTAGTGTAGTCATTCATTTGGTATTACATAAAACATCGCATGCATACATTCGACCTTCTTCTTGGTTTCAAATCCAATATACATACAATACATATCAGATTTCACATGAAACTGGAATTCGATAGTTGAGATGACAAAAGAACAGTGAACGGAGTATTGGCGTCCATGCTGAAACTTTCGTCCCATTGTTGAGGAGTTGAGAACTGGGGAGTGGTCGTTGGCATTGCATTTGATGGCTGGAAAGGTATATGAAATTATTTAAAAGTATGTTAATAAATGAATAATAATAACCGAATTATTAGTAAAGAAGTTAAGTCAGCAAATTCATACCGGAATCTATGATTCGCTAGTTATTCTTGTTGATTTTCTTTTTCTGGAGTTCTTCTCTAGTCCACCTTTCCTTCTCTTACCAGACCTTGTTGGCTTCTTAGTTTTCATTCATTTCGCTTGAACATGGGCACCCTCGGTAGAACGTGATACACCGGTTGGTGGAGTTTGCATATTTATACTCTCCTGTAATTTTTTATCCACAAACGTACACTAGCTAAGCATAATTTCTTTGACATGCTTGTAAGTGTCATCTCTTTCGGCTGCCTTGGTAAATAAATGCATGGACAAGCCACACAAATCTCTGTATCTTATGTTATGAAGCTCACTCGGATCAACATTACTACTGTCCACGATTGGATCAGTTCCAAATATTCCATCTTTGGCTGTTCTTGTCCACCTCTTCAATATCAACGCCGGAGGAATCTTCAACACGTCAATCGTTGTGAAAATCTTTAGGATGTGAGCACACAAAATCCCTCCAAATTCAAATTTACAGCAGCTACACTCGATATTCTTATCATCATTCTTATGAACTGTAACTGTATGAGAGCATCTCCTAGTGTGGGGTGTTACCTTATATTTTCTGTGTGTGTCAACATCCTCTAACATTTCTACACCACAATAATGCGACATAAACCATTGTTGTTCAAAGCACTTAAAGACCTCTGGGGTGTAAACTTTGCAGGCATCCTTTAAGATCAAAACTGGATAGTTAAGACTTGGTTGGCTGGTAATTGATTTGAAATCAGCCTTCAATACATCATATCTTCTTTCATCGATTAGTCTTTCAAAGTGTTTGAAAAATTCTAAAAACTTGTGTTTGTAGGAGCAGTACCTTTTCAACAAACTGTTCATACTCTCACTTCTTTGTGTTGTCGTCATATCAGCACAAAACATTTGTCGTCCATAGACTAATGCCCACTTTCGCCTAATGCTAAACATGCGTTTCAACCAGTCGTTGTTTTCAAGCTCGTAGTTTGTCAACATTTGATTCCAAGCTTCAACAAACTCTATCTCTTCTTCAAAATCATATATACACGAAGAAAAATGCTTAGAAAATTCTCTGAAATTATGGAACACGGAGCTAAGATGTATGGCTGCATTTTGAAATATGTGCCAAATATAGAGACGATGATTTGTTTCGGGCCATGTAGACGACAAGGCCTTAGCCATGGCCGCGTCTTGATTTATAAGAATGGTTTTTGGTTTTTTCCCACGCATAGCTTTGGTGAAAGTCTCAAACAACCATTCAAAAGTCATCGCAGTTTCATCGTATAATAGAGCTGCACCAAAAATAATTGATTGTTTGTGATGATTGACACCTACAAAAAGTGCAACTGGACGACCTTCCTTATTCTTCTTGTAGGTGGTGTCAAAACTGACAACGTCTCCGAAGTATGAATAATCGGACCGCATGTTGGAATCACACCAAAAAATATTCGTTATCAAATCGTCCGCATCAAGTTGAAAAGCATTATAAAAACCAGGATCATTGGATTGTTTTTTCTACAAATACTCTAATACACCCCCTGTTTCCCCAAAATTACACTCTCTGGTTCTTTTCGTGCGCGGGTAATTTTTGTAATCCTCAGGAAGAAAACCTAGATTCTCCCTTCCACCGATTTGTTTAGACATTAGAGCATGTGATGACTTAGGAGGAATTCCCACGTTAGTGGCCATCTCGATATGTAAGCCTGCAACTGCAGAAATATTCCTATGGCATCTATACAGGTGAGTTTTTTTTGGACTTGCAAGAGGATGACTATGATCACTAATAAAATTTACCACTTGGAACTTTCCATTGTCTGACCTCTTTATCCTCAATTTCGCTTCACAACCGAACCTCGTCACAGAACGGCTACGTCTCACATAGACATCGCGTTTGTCTTTTCCCCGTTCACCCTGTGCACTACAACAAAAAACTCTATCCAGTATTTTATCATCGTTGTCTGCATGTTTTGAACTGCGCCTTATACCAAATCCTATTAGTTTAGCGTATGCTAAGTAGAATACGTAGCCTTCTTCTTCACTCTCAAATTCCCTACCTAAATATGGAATTAAGTTGGCTTCGATGTCCTCCAAAGGTTGGCTGTTTCCATCGAAATTCAATTGACGACGACAAGTAGCAGATTCGCTGTTCAATTTGAACACGTGGAAAATAAAGGTTCAACTAACCAAAACTTGTAGATTATTGTAAAATGAAGACAATATAAGCGAAGAGCGCTTCACTTCAACATTAATAACATTGTAATATTAGGCGAATAGAGTTTCGCTTTATAAGATATTATCAAAAAAGCTCTTAGTGAAGAGATCTTCGCTTACATATGTACGAAAAAAATTAGAGAAGTTAAACCATGTTACCTTAAATCATTAATATCATTCTCGTTCATATCATTCTCGCTCATATGTGTTCCTTCCTGATAATCAACCAGAATAGAACATTTCATGTCGAGTATTCAAAAAACATAAAAAAGGTTGGGACGAAAAGTAAAGAAGGTATAGATGACCTTCAAGAACATACCATTTTAATTTAGGAAGATGGATTGATATTATAATGAAGTCTCCGGCGAAGGAGAGGTCGATGGTAGACAATGGAGTATCACTCCGGCGAAGAAATGGTCGTACAGGTGAGAGAGAAAACAGTACAAACTTTGTCTAGCTTAGCAGCATGGCTTGCTGCCATGCAGCATTTAATGAAAAGGTTGCAGGTGTTAGGTGGCGGTGAGGTGACTTGAATAAAAAAATATTTCATTTTAATAATTAAATGACTAAGATTATTATGAATTAATATTAATAAATCAATCAATCAATCAGAAAGCGAAGATTGCTTCACATTATTATTTTGACAATTGTGTTAGAAATATTATTTTGACAGTTGTTTAAAAACATATTAATTATTTATCACATTAGGGGCGATTAAGTTACATAGATTGCTATGTATTAATAAATGAATAAAAATTTATACTTAACTTATACATTATTTCTTCATGTTTCAAGATTTAGTTTAATATAAGGCGTGTGTTTTAAAAAAACACAATTCTAAGAAAAAAAAGAGAAAACTGAAATCAAATATAACATTAACAAATTCAAGAATGCAAACTATTCAAATATTCAGTAACAAATTCAACCAACACATGTCTACAACAACAAAGGCTGCAAATCACAAACAACAATGGATTCTAGCAAGCTTGTGTGAGGAACACCAAATACATCCAAATATGTCGTCAAAGGATTCTCTGCCTCAAATACCCAAACAAGTTCATCAACATCGTGCCGAGACTTGTCGTATACAACAATAGTTTTGTCATCCTCGGGCTCAACAAATGGATTCTCCATTTCTTTAGTTGTACCTCCTCCAGCAATTACAAACCCCATAAGATCCAGTTTGTAAGCCGGGATGAATTCCCCTACAAATATAAAGGTGTAACTGTCGAAAAGTTTCGGCAGCTGAAAGAAAATACAAAACATTTTTAGTAATCATGGAGAATTGAATATCATATGGAGGAGTAGTAGGAATAAGACAAAACTTACATTGTTCAAATACCGCATTCTGCCAGCTCTTGGACCGCCCACAGCCCCATGATTATCTCGCTGCACCTCGTATGGTTCCTCGTCCACGTAACAGTTAAATCTGATTGATGATTTTATCCCTGTACAAAAGCAATAGGTATTTTTAGTTTCATATATGTGAAAATGAATATTGAGTTAAGAGTAAAGGGTTAAGAATAACAAAGTCTCACAATCAATGGTAAGGACCCAACTCCCGTTCAATATTGCCTTCAATACTTTGATAGTGCGACCGCATCCACCATTAGAATCGGTGGATGCTATGACGTGGGTCACATCGTCTCGCCACGTCATTGTCACCGTGGCACCACATGTGTTAGCATATTGTTGCATCAAGTGCTGTTTAAGAACAATCATAAATATTTCAGATAAACAGGATGAAAACTTAAACAATATGGAAAAAAAAGGGAGATATATCAAGAATAGTATTA
This sequence comes from Impatiens glandulifera, assembly GCF_907164915.1. Taxonomy (NCBI): domain Eukaryota; kingdom Viridiplantae; phylum Streptophyta; class Magnoliopsida; order Ericales; family Balsaminaceae; genus Impatiens; species Impatiens glandulifera. Next base: position 12,268 of record NW_025919407.1, read on the forward strand.
TCTCTTCACTTGTTAATTGATTTGGGCATAAAATCTAGTCTTTGCCAAAGTTTTGGACGGATGCTGTGGCGGTTGCCTGCACGTGCATGAAAAAAAACAGTCTTTGTTAGTATTTACTAGGGTTTCATGGAAATAATATCCCAAAACAGAACACTAGGTAAGTTTTCCTAAATACGATGGATTTTCATTGAAGGTGACATTTTGAGAGTAGGGTTTCCTAAAGATTAACGAGACAACAACATCACATAACATAATCTAGTTTAGTAGTTCCATAATCCTAAATATGAAAAGTTACTATTCATGAATACGTACCATTTTGGAGACGTGAAGATGTTGCTTCTGGTTTGGTCGACGGGGAACAGGTTGCGAATCGCGGTGAAAGGAGGCAGGAAGAGAGAGAGATGAATCGGGCGGAAATGATTATAAAATAATCATATTAGGGGGTATATATATTCATGTAACCGGTGCGAACATGTCTTCTTTCGAAAAGCGACTATTCATTCCATGTCACATGACACAGGGACCAGGGGCGAATAAGTGTTCTCTCGAGAAGCGACTATTCAATCCATTTTACATGGAACATGGTCTAGGCGAACAAATATTCTATACCTGCAAAAAAAATTAAATAAAAAAAATTATGAATGAATTAATTAAAGCGAATATTATATCACTAGATGTCATTTTAAATTAATTGAATTAACATTTATTAATAAAGGGAAATATAAAATTAATAAAAAAAAAATAGCCAAGTAATTGAGGCGAAGATTTGTTCGGTTGCTGCATGTCATCTTTAATAAATTAAATTAATATTTAATAAACGGAAATATAAAATCCATGTCATTTTGGTCTTCACATAGACGGGTAAGTGTCTTTCCATGGCAGGCATGCGGTCTTCTCATGGGTGGGTATGGGGGGTTTACATGAGGTTTTTATTAAAATTAATTTAAGCAAATATATCTTCGCTCATGAGGGTCTCCAGGCAAAAAAAATTAAATAAAAAAAACAAAAGAAAAATAGCCAAGTAATTGAGGCGAAGATTTGTTCGGTTGCTGCATGTGATGTTTAATAAATTAAATTAATATTTAATAAACGGAAATATAAAATCATGTCATTTTGGTCTTCACATAGACGGGTAAGTGTCTTGCCATGGCAGGCAGGCGGTCTTCTCATGGGTGAGTATGGGGGGTTTACATGATGTTTTTATTAAAATTTATTTAAGCAAATACATCTTCGCTCATGAGGGTCTCCAGGCCAAAAAAATTAAATTAAAAAAAACAAAAAAAATTAGAGCCAAGTAATTGAGGCGAATATTATATCGCTGCATGTGATTTTCAATAAATTAAATTAATATTTAATAAACAGAAATATAAAATCCTTGTAAAATTGGTCTTTACATAAACGGGTAAGTGTATTTTCATGAAAGGCAAGCGGTCTTCTCATGGCTGGGTATGGGGGTTTAGATGAGGGTCAGTGCAACGGGGCGTGGAGATCTTCGCTCCTGCATGTCATTTTTAATTAATTGAATTAATATTTAATAAACGGAAATATAAAATTCCTAAAAAAAATGAATGAATTAATTTAAGCGAATATTATATCGCTGCATGTGATTTTTAATAAATTAAATTAATATTTAATAAACGGAAATATAAAATACATTTCATTTTGGTCTTTACGTAGACGTGTAAGTGTATTTTCATGAAAGGCAAGAGGTCTTCTCATGGGTGGGTATGGGGGGTTTACATGAGGGTCAGGGCAACGGGCGTGTAAATCTTCGCTCCCATCGCATCTCACCCTTCCCTCTAACACGGTGCCCTGAGCGAAGATATCTTATCCGTGTGCTATATGAATATTATATTAATTGATGCCGTTAACAGGCGCTTCCGTTAATGGCGTCTTGTGTGAACCCGGGACGAAACCCAGATTCCGGATTCTCCCTCCCTCTGTTTCCTACCCAGATTGATTTATTATTAAAATAATAATGCTGCAATCTGATTGGTCCGCCACAGGGGAACACGGCAATCGGTAGCAGAAGATCTGGAGTGTCCTAGTAAACGGATGCTCAGAGGGTGGGAAATTTGACAAGATGACCCCTGTAATGACTGTTTTTTTTGGAAATGAATCTCAAAATGGGTTTACATAAATGATTTTTTCAGCATGTACAAGCAAAATATGTATTTCGTGATGCGAAGAGATAGTCTATGAAATGTTTATAATGCCCTTAATATTTAATAATTTTTCCTTATTTTTATTGTCCCTCTTCTTTCGCATTCTCTCTTTTTCGGTCTTTTCCCTTTCTCTCTAAACCTAAATCATAAACTATAAACGATTCTCCCTAAACTGTAAACCGTAAGCTGCGAACACAACGACACACAACGTCAATTTTCAGGAATATATTATTCAGTTTTCAGTATTTAGATCTGGTGATTCTGTTTGTATAGTGCTTGTGATTGTTTAAAATTCTGATATAATTCTGGTTTGTTTTCAGTGGAGAAGAGAGTTTGTTTTTGCGGGTTTTAGGTAACTATACAAATGGATATATCTATAGAGAATATAATATTTGTGTTGAAATTTATGCGTCACTATTATAATAAATAATTGTGCAAATGTCATCTTTTAATTAAGTTAAAATAATGTGATTTAATGTAAAATCAAGTTTATAGGCTCATAGGTGTATTTGTCATGAATATAAAGTGAGGATACCTAAGTAATTTTTTAATTTTATTAAGGGCTAAATTATAAATGTTTAAACCAAAATAACTAACACTTATGATTATTTTGTAAAGGTATAATTTCATCACGATGATTGCGTCCCCAGAGAAAAAACTAATTTAATGTGTAAAAAAAATAACAAAATTTCTCTATCTTCTCTTCTATATATTTATTTTAGATACATATAAATATAAATGAAGTAAAAGATTTTATTGAATTCTTTATAATTTATACAAAGATTAAAACAGTTTAGAATTAATAAAAAAAAAGAGAAATTTTAAGTTCTAATTATAAGAATTTAAAAAAAAAAATGGATGAAAATTTATTATTTATTTAATCCGAGAAAATAATTATGGATATTACAAATATCAAATTTAAGAATTAAAGTTGGACCTAATGTATAATTTTATTTTATTTTCATAATAAAATAAAATAAAATTACATGTCATTTATCAAAATAAAATTTCATATTTATTCGATAAATCATATATTATTTATTTGGGTTATATACACTAATATAATATGATATTTAAATTCAAATTAATGATATTATACTTCATTAATTGAATTGTATTTATTGATACAAATAATCACTAAAATAATAATGTTGATTGAAATTGATTCAATAAAATTTTGAATGTTAGTATGGTGTAATTTATGTAATTATATTATTTGATCCAAAAATTGATAATTAATTGACTGATTTACTTAAGTACTTGTGATGATAAACATGTAATAATTATAAAGTCATATTTATGTGAATAATTAATCTATCCAAATATAGATTTAATTATTTGACATGTCTTATTATTAATGTTTGATCATTATAACAAAAAATACTATTAGCAGTTAATATTACTGTAAAAAGACTTTTGTGTTAAGTATTTTGAGATCGGATAAATCATAATTTAAATTTAATTGCTACTTAATATTATAGTAATGAACATGTTATTAATGTAATTTATTATTTTTTGTTTTTGTTTATGAGTACATATATTGCTATTGTATCTGCTAATGTTAATTTGGAAAGAGAGCATTCTTATTATTCTCGGATGCATGGATATCAACTTTTCGTTTAGAATGGATGAGCCCACTCCTACTATCAGGGACGAATCTATGTAAGGGCTCGGGTGGGCTGAAGCCCACCCCGAATTTTTTTTTTTACGGTAGAAATATGACATTACCCTTAATTTCTTAAAAAATTTAATATAATTTATTGTTTTTTTATCTAATTATTAAAAAAATAGTAAAACTTTATTTTTATATACTTTTTTTTTTAATTTTCTGTTTATTATTTTAAGCCCACCCTAATTTTTTTTTCAGCCCACCCCAGTTAAAAATCTTGGGTCCGTCCCTGCCTACTATCGATGATAGTAACTCTCATGATAAGAGAATATATGAGAAGTGGAAATGTTCTAATCGTTTGAGTCTTATGATAATAAATCGTGGCATACCTGAGACTTTTAGTGGTGCGGTATTTGATGAGATCGTCAATGCCAAAGATTTCCTTGCTAAAATCGAAAAGTACTTTGAGAAAAGTGATAAAACAGAACCTAACACTCTTTTAAAAAGACTAATTTCAATGAAGTTTAAAGATAAGGAAAACATAATGGAGTACATCATGGAAATGTCTAATGTTGCTTATAAGTTGAAAACACTCAAACTCGAGATGTCTGAAGACTTACTTGTGCACTTGGTACTTATATCTTTTCATGTTCAATTCAGTCAATATCAGGTCAGTTATAAGTGTCAAATGAAGAAATGGTCGCTTAATGAGCTCATTTCATTTTGTGTATAAGAGGAAGAGATATTAAAGCAAAATAATACTGAAAGTGCTCATTTGGCAAGCACATCTAAAGAAAGGGGTATAAAGAGGAAAAATGAGGTTGTTAAAGATAAATATTCAACACAAAAGAAACGAACTCAAGCTCAACCTCAATTTAAAATTGATAAAAGTTATTTCTTTTGTAAGAATAATGGATATCAAAAGAAAGAATGTCCTAAGTACCATATTTAGAGTGCTAAGAAATGTACATTTCATAATTTAGTTTGTTCTGAAGTTAATTTAGCTTTAGTATCGAGAACTCCTTGGTGGTTAGACTCTGATGCTACTACTAATATTAATGTTTCATTGTAGGGTTGCCTGAATTACCGAAGACCAATTGATGTTGAAAGACGCATTTATGTGGGAGATGGGAAATCGGTAGAAGTGGAAGCAATAGGGTATTTTAGATTGTTATTAAGTACTGATTGCTATTTGGATTTAATGAATATTTTTGTTGTACCGTCATTTAGACGTAATTTGATTTATATTATCCGTGTGAACAAATTAGGATATCATTGTTCATTTAGAAATGGAAATTTAACTTTATTTATTAATTCTAAAGTTGTTGGAACCGGTTCACTTATAAATTATGATAATCTTTATTTGCTTAAAACAATTGCTTCTTATAATGAAACCTTGAATGTTGAATCACATGGTACTAAGCGTAAAATAAATAATGAAAATTCAAGTTCCTTATGGCACAAGCGATTATGACATATCTCTATAAATTGAGTTGAAGACTTGTTTCTGAAGGAATTTTGGATAAAATTGATTTTTTAGACTTTAATGTATGTATTAAATGCATTACAGGAAAACAAACTAAAAAAAAAATTATGTGCAATAAGAGCAATTGACGTATTATAGTTGATACATACAAACATTTGTGGGTCATTTCCTACATCTTCTTGGAATGGTCAACAACACTTTGTATCCTTTATAGATGAATACTCAAGATATGCATACATATTTCTAATTCATGAAAAAATCATAAGTATTAAATGTGTTCAAATCATTTAAAATTGAAGTTGAAAACCAACTCAATAAAAGAAATAAAGAATCATATTTGATCGTGGTGGTGAATATTACGACAGATATGACGATTTAGGTGAACAACGTCCATAACCTTTTGCCAGATACCTAGAGAAGTGTGGGATTGTACCACAATAAATTATTCATAATTCACCTAAAATAAAATGAATGGTGTGGCTAAAAGAATAATCCAACTCTTACGGACATAGTAAGGAGTAGGAATAGTTCACCTATATTTCTTTTAATCAAATTATGATTTAATTATTTTAAATTTAAAAAGATATTTAAAGTTTATCAAAATTAATTATTATTATAATTAATATTAAAATACATTTTGTATAAACCTTTTAAAAAATGTTTAACATGTAAATATCTTTTTGAAGGGGCAACTGAGTTTCAGGTTATAATATCATATTTTATTTCCCTTTCTATTATATTATTATATAATTCTTTTGAATAAATTTTATATTAATATTATTTGATATGAGATTGTAATATTAAATATAATATATATATAATTAAATAAAATATATTATATAATTATAATTATAATTATAACTTTTATTATAATATTTTTTTTTTAAATGTTTGATTAAGTTTTTTAATACTAATAAATTAATATATATATATATACATATAATATTATATATATAAATATATATATATATAATAATAATAATAATAATAAGAGAAATAATATAATATATATAATAAAAAAATAACTAAATTATCTAGGAAAAAAATAAGTAAATAAAAAATGAAAAGAAATTAAAATTATTGCAATCAAATTTAAAATTGTATTATTATTATTATATATATTTGTATGAGAAATATTTAAAATATTAAATTAATAAATATATATATATATATATAATTAAATAAAAGTTATATCATTTCATATATTTTTTTTTTCATTTATATTAAATTGGTTTGAATGAGTTTTATATAAAATATTTTTTTTATATAAGATTGTAATATTTAAATTTAATAAATATGTATATAATTAAATAAAAGATATTATATGAGTTTTTAATTATAATTTTAATGTTTTTAAATGTTTTATTAAGTTATTTAATACTAATTATTTATTATATATATATAATATAATATGGGCTTTTATTTTTTTTGAAAAAGTCTTATTGCGATATTATTAAAATCCCTAAAAAGGGAAAATGAGTTTTGAAAAACAAAGTTAGATAAACCTTAATTTTGTTGAAAATATTAAATGACTTTCAAACAAGTAAGTTACAACTAAAACATAACAATAAACAATTGAATTACAATCAAGTCATTAAACAAGAATGATTTGATTGTAATAATTTTATAAGAGATATTCCATCTTTATCTCAAACTTTTTATTTTATTCTCTTATTTTTATATATAAAAAATAGTAATAAGAGAAAATATATAATTTATATATATTTAATTAGAATAAATAATAAAATTATCAAGAGAAAAAAGTAAATAAAAATTAAAAATAAAATAAATTTAAAAATTAAAATATTTTTATTTAAAGATAAAAATAAATGTTTGATGTATAAAATTTAAAATTGTATTAATATTCTTTTATATATTTATATGACAATATTTGAAATATTTATTCATAATATTATATATATATATATATATATATATATATATATAAAAGTTTTATCTTTCATATAATATATGTTTTTTCTCTATATTACAAAATATTTTTGAATAAAATATTTTTGAATGAGTTTTTATATTAAATATTAAGAGAGCAATATTTAAATTTAATATATATATATATATATTTATAATTAAATAAAAGATATTATATGAGTTTATAAGTTTAATTTCAATTTTTATTATTTATTTGATTTAATTTTTTTTAAATTTTAATTAAGTTATTTAATATTAATAATTTAAATTTAAAATTTATTTTTTATATTTAAATATATAATATTAATAAATTGATACAGTTTGAATTGTTTTATTATATTTAAAAATATTATTTAAATTTTATATATACAAGGGCAAATTACTTGAGCGGTTATCTAATTACTTCGATCGCTCACTTTAGCCCTCAAATTAATTTTTGAAACAAATCGCCACTTCAACTTTTAGAAAGGTCACCAATGACCCTTCTGTTAGAGATGTAAATGAACCGAGCTGCTCGCGAGCTATTCGAATCTCGGCTCGACAAAAAGCTCGTTCGAGCTCGTTCGTTAGTCTTAACGAGCCGAGTTTAAGCTCGTTTAAAAGCTCGAAAATTTAAACGAGCCGAGCTTGAACTTCTCGATATTCGGCTCGTAAGCTCACGAACATGTTCGTTTATAGGCTCGCTTATAAGCTCGTGAACAAGTTCGTTTATAAACTCACGAACACGTTCAATTATAATATTGTTTAAATATAATTTGTACATTATTAAAAAAATGGTAATATATAAATATATATTATAATAATTAATATTATTACTTGATTATATTTATAATTTTAATTTTAATGTTGCATTCATTTCATTGTTCAATTTATAAACGAGCTCTTAACGAGCTTTCTAAACGAGCTTTAAACGAGCCGAGCACGAGCGGCTCGTGAGCTCAAATAAATTCATACGAGCCGAGCTCGAGCTCGATTGTAAAAGCTCGAGCCGAGCTCGAGCATGATACTGTTCGGCTCGGCTCGGCTTATTTAGATCCCTACCTTTCGTCAACTTTTTGGTAAACATAAGCTTAAGTTTAAAATATTTTTTTTATATAGGACAAATTACATGGACGAACCTCTAATATATAATTATTAAATCTCTTATATATATATTATTTATTTTTATTTATATAAATTTTTTTATATATATAAAATAAAGTTTAAAAATAATATATATATATATTATCTTTAATAATTAATTATATATATATAAATTTATATAATATATATTTAAAAAAATAATTTGAGGTTAAAAATAATAGTAACCTTCTAACTACTCAATTACTTTTAACCCTCAAATTATTTTTTAAAATATATATTATATATAAATTAAAATATATATTATATATAAATTAATGATTAAAGATAATATATATAAATTATATATATTATATAAATTATTTTAAATTTTATTTTATATAATTATAGATATATATAAAAATAAATAATATATATTATTTATATATTATATAATTTTTTTTTAATAATTATATAAATATAAAAATTAATAATAATAATAATAATAATAATATTATATATAAACGATTTAATAATTAAAGTATAAAAAATAAAAATAATATATAAAAAAATATATTTTAAACTTAAGCCGTTATGTTTAAACAAAAAAGTTGACGGACCTTTCTAAAAATTGAATGGGTAATTTGTTTCAAAAATTAATTTAAGAGCTAAAATTGAGCGATCGAAGTAATTAAAGGGCCGCCCAAATAATTTGTCCTATATAAAATAATAAATATTATATTCAAGTCTTATATATATAAATAAAAATCATCCTAATAAATTTAATATATATATATATATATAATTAAATAAAATGTGTTATATGAGTTTGTAATTATAAGCAGGGACGGACTCATCCTAGTTTTTTTTATATATATATATAGCCAGTTTTGTTGACAGGATCACAATAGTGATCAATAACGGCCGGTAAGCAACATAATTACAGAGAGAAAACAAGGTGAAGAAGACAACCCATGCAAGTTAGCTGTCAATGACAGCCTATAATTTACTATTTTTTTTTTTTTTTACTTTTGTTCTTTTTATTCATTTTCTCATTTTTCTAAATATATATATCAATTTATTAAATTTAATTTATATTTAAATTCTTAATCGAAATCAAGTTGAAATTTTGAAGGGTTGTATGAAGAAAATATAAAGTAATTATTTGAGATGTTTTTAATTATTTTATTAGATTAAAATAGATTTAAAAAAAATGAGTAAATAATTTATTTTTTCACATAGACAATGTTTAGGTGGACAATGAAAAGATAAAAAAAATTATTTTTATAAAAACTATATGTACTTATGACAAACAAAATTATTTTTTATTTCATAATTTCTTATAAATATTAGTTATAAAAATATACCCTACTTATTTATAACTTTAAGAGTGTTATAAGATTTTTTTTCATATATTATTTTTATGTTATAATAGATGAGTTTGTCATTCAACAATTCTTCACGTAAGTTACATTATAAATGTTATATGTGACAAAATTTTAATGAATATTATATAAGTTACTAGTATGAACAACTTTAAATTCGATTATCTTAAATTATATTTTATATTTTTATTTTTAAAGTTAATTCCAAGATTGTTTTGGTTTTGCTTTTCAAGCCCACCTTAAATATAATTTAAGGATTCGTCCCTGATTATAAGTATATTAATTTTAATATTTTATTTTTTATTTAAGTTGTTTAATACTAATAATTTAATATATATATATATATATATATATATATATATATATATATATATATATATATATATATAATAGAAATAAAGATAACTAAATTATCTAAGAGAAAAACAAAAGTGAATAAAAATGAAAAGTAAATTTAACTTAAAAAAAATTAAAATATTTATATTTAGAGTGAAAAATACAAATTTGTGCCTATAAAATTTATGTTTGAAAATATTTAAACATAATATATATATATATATATATATATATATATATATATATATAAAATAAATTTTATATCATTTAATATTATATATTTCATTTTTATATTATAATTATTTTTAATAAAATTTATATTAAATTTTATTTTATATGAGATTGTAATATTAAAGTTAATATATATATATATATATAATTAAATATAAGATATTATATGAGTTTGTAATTCTAATTTTATTATTTATTTGGTTTTTTTATTACATATTTGATTACTTAATACTAAAATATTTAAACATAATATATATATATATATATATATATATATATATATATATATATATTTATATATATATATATATATTTATATATATATATATTTATATATATATATTTATATATATATATATATATAATTGAATAAAATTTATATTATTTCATATTATATATTTCATTTTTATATTATAATTATTTTTAATAAATTTTATATTAAATTTTATATTAAATTTTATTTTATATGAGATTGTAATATTTAAATTTAATATATATATATATAATTAAATAAAAGATATTATATGAGTTTGTAATTTTAATTTTATTATTTATTTTACTTTTTTATTAATTAATTATTTGATTAAATTATTTAATACTAAAAAATTAAATTTAAAGTTACATTATTAATTATACATATTAAGAATATGGTATTGTATCCTGGAAAAATAATTTGGCAGTATTTGTATAAAGGTTGAGTTTCAAAAAAATTTAACTTAGATTTGTGTGTTAGTTCTTTTAAAAAAATATATTTAATAAAAACAAAATAATTCACCATAATTTTTAAAATTAATTAAAAGTAATTAATTTAGAGTTCAATTTTAAATAATTCGGGATTTACGGTAATAAAATTACAAATTTGATTCTATAGAAATCCGTTGTTTAAATTTATTAAACATAATTAATTTAAAAGATTATTTATTTTAAAAGCAGAGTCATCATTTGATTTTTGAAAATCAATGAAAGTGACATACGTATACAAACGTATTGATTAGAGTTTCTTTTAGTTCGTAGTTTGGTGATACTTGGGAAATGTCTTTCGCGCTTCATTCTCCTTATTTGTTTTTAAAACGGCCTCTACTTATAAATTTGAGTTTTAAAAATCAGTTGTTTAACGTTTTATTTTATTGATTATTCTTTCGGTTTTAAGCATGCATAAAGTTTGTGCGTTATTTGAAGAATTGTAAAAATAATTATGTAAATGCTGGTACATATTGATGATGAAAGTTTAGGGAGGAAAGTACCTAAAGAAAATAAGTAATTTGAAGGCATTATGGTTTAAACATAAATCCCTAACGAGCCTTTATCAAAATATTTTTTGTGGATATATTCCAGAAATATTTTGAAAGCATTTTTTAATTTTTCGTGATTTTTATAAAATGGTTTGAGGTTCCAAAATTTTAAAAAAATAATTTTAGAATTTTGAAAAGGGAATCAAATAGGCCTTAAGCCTTAGGTTTGTTTTCATCGGTTGGGGTTTAGGACCCTTGGTTAGAATCATAGGTCTTGGCTAAGAAGCCTAAATCGAGGTGTTAAGATCTCCATGTCCTTGGCTGAGATTATCGGTCGGGGTGTAAAAACCATCGGTCATGGGCTAGCTTTAGGCTAAGTTCATCAGTCATAGTTTCAAGAATTCTTGATCGAGGTCGAGATTCTTCGATCCTAGGTTTGACTTATTAGTCGGACTTCTCGGTCTTGGGTGGAGGCCTTCGGTCCTAGATTCGAGGGTTCTCAGTCTTAGGTCTGACCTCTTGGTCAATTGTAAAAATCTTTGGTCGGACCTCTCAATCATAGCTGAAGAACAACAGTTGGACCTCTTGGTCCTTGATGATAAACATCGGTCGGACCTCTCGGTCATATCGAAATTCTCAGTCGGACTTATCAGTCTTCAAGAACACCAAAATTGCAGGTTTTGTAAGTTTGATGGAGTTTTGAATTCTTCAATCCAAGGGCCTGGGTAGCTTCACAAAGCTCCTAGGAACATTTAGAACATTACCCCAATGTATCAATTGACATGGGTGATGATCATTTTGTTTAAAACAGTTTGTAGAAAAAATCGAATTTTTGGTTTTAAAGTTGTTTGAGGTGAAAGGAGCTAGCCAATAGCTTCCTTATAGCTCATACACTTGATTGATACCAAAACAATAACACTATATGTTCATTTGGACCAAATCAAGACACAAATATTTCAATTATTTTAAAATTTTTGATTTTGATCAAACTTGATCTAGATGGATCAAACTCGATCCACATAGTTACCCAACATCATTACAATCATGTTGAGAAGCTTTATAGGCTATGAACCTCAAGGATTAACCCAAGAACAATAAACCCGTTTATTTATTTATTTTTTAAATTTAAAATTAGGTTTTTTCTTTCTACTGATTGATCGGTTCTAGCTTTCACAAAAAGCTCATAAGATCGATTTCAAATAATCAAATTTAAGAACCATACAACATAATGCTTATGAAAACTGAAATATAAAATTTCAATTTCAAATTAGAAGTATTAATTAAACGATTATTGGAACCTTACCATGGATTGAAGAACACTCCTTAGACCATAAGGAAGCTTTTTGGATGCATGGATCCAAGCTTTGGAGTTTTAAACAGAAAATTCGAAAAATTCGAAGCTTTGAGCTTCAATGGCGGATTTTCGATTTCTTTTGATTTAGGAATTGTGATGTTATCTCTTGTCTTTAGAAGTATTGAGGGAGGCTATTTATCGCCTTTCTGAGTTGGTGGAGATTTCAAGTGGATCGAATCAACTAAATGCCATTAATGGCGTTTTGGCTGTTCTTGAGCCAACTTGTCGAAAAATGGATGATTTGTCCCTATTGATGTAGTAGAAATGATAACCGAAGTAGAGTGATCATTTCAGCTTTTAAATCAGCCAATTTTGTTGACTATCGGTTGTATTCTAACTTTGGGAAATCAAAGGATGAGACATCATCCTTATCCCTTTGGCATATGAAGACGATGATGGCAGTCAAAACGAGATCGTTTCATGCACGTTAGCGCGTCCCGTCAGCGGTCCGTCTAGCGCTGTTGGCATTTACGCATTCCGTCAACGTCTCGGCTAACAAGCGTTAAACGATCTCCTATTTCTTGGTCACGCTCTCCTTTGGTTGCAGCGGGCTAAGCGTGTGCGTCTTGAGCGTTAAATGAAAATCCAGCGCTTATCTGATGGACGCGGTTTGGCTTTAGCTATTCTATTAAATTCAGTTACACCCGATTACAAATTTTATTTTTATTTAAAACCTTAAGGGATTGTTCGAAATTGATTTTTCTTTCTCCCTTTTGACTTTAATTTTGATCTTTTTAAATACATAAAATATTAAAATAAATATGACAAATATTTTACCAATTTATTTTATTTTGTATATTTTAGGATTAAATAAATAATTTTGGAGATAAAATGGGTACCTCACTTCATCCTAAATTATTTATTTTAATTCTTAATTTTTCTAAAATTATTTTAAGATAAATGAGAATAACATTTATCCCAAAATAATTTTATTTTTGTCATTTTCTTTAATTAATTAGACTCTAATTCTCACAATAATTAATCTAATTAAATGTTTAAATTAGGTTTTGACTATGAGTTAATTATTTTGATTTTATTTATTTAAAAATAAATCAAAATAATTATTTTAAATTTATTAATTGGATGTGTAGATTTTTTAATGCTTACCGTTATTGTAAAATTATTTTACTATAATTAACAATATTACTGTAATTTTATATATAAAAATAAATGATATTTAATAAATATAAATAATATTATATATGTATAAATGTTATCCATTTAGTTTATGTTGGTAAACAATTTATTTTTAAAATTTATATATTTATTATTTAAACGTTCATTTTTTTTTCTTCTTTTTCTTTTATTAATTAATTATAAATTTTCCTCTCTACTATTTTTTTTATTATTAATTTTTCTATTAATATGTATTTGATGTTGATTATTTTAAAATTGTTGGATCTCTCTTTAAGGAGTTAATATTTGAATATTACTTCTTTCAACAACAAAAGAACATTAAATTGGAATAATAATAGATATTCCAATACAAAGAAAGTAATAATGAAGATTAAAAAAAAAATAGTAAATCAATGATTTTGTTTACTATTATTATAAACTTGAATAAAAAAATTTATTAGAAAGACTATTAATTTAATTTTTGTTTAAATTAATGAAAATAAAAAAATATCATTACAAAAATATTTCAAAAACCTTCACAAAATAATAAAGGAAGATAAATTAATTAATTAATAAAAATAAAGAAAGAGAGAGAAAAAATAAATATTTAATTAATAAATATATAATTTTAAAAAAAAATTAACTTTGTTTACGCCTAAATGAGGCAAGTTTTTATAATACAAAATGAACTTTTATTAGTTTATACGTATAAGTGAACTAGTTGTACAATTATATACGTCTCAATGAGATTTCTTTCATATAAATAAAGATAATTTGATCAAAATTCTTCATTGTTTAATGGTTTTTAAGCAGTAACACATTTTCTTAAATTCTTACCCACCTATATCACTATTATTGTCATTTTAGTCTTATACCACCATATATTTTTCTTAAAAAATGCATTATTAACCTTTTATATATATATATATATATATATATATATATATATATATATATATATATATATATATAAATTGTCATTTTAATCTTATATCATCTTATCTTCTCTCATAGATATATATAATCTCAAGTATGATATATGAACAATTTTTAACAATTTTTAACTATTACATTATTATACTTGATGAATTTAATTTATAATTTTGTATATACATATATATTTTAGGTTAGTTTTTTACTAACAAAATTATCTAATTCATGAAACAATGTTTATATTTTAAAATAATTTAAAATAGGTTGTTATATATATATATATAATTATTATATATAAATATTTATTAATATATCATTATATAGATTATAAAATAATTAATATAAATATAATTAATATTTTTTATTTTTATATTTTAGTAATAAATATTGGAGGGAGGGATATGATAAAAAAAATATAATTATTATGTATATTTTAGTAATAAATTATTAAATTTAATTATTTTATTTATTTGGAATTGAATTTTAGTAATAAATATTATTGAGTTATTAGAACATAAATGAAAATTTTAATATTTTGATAGTTAAAATTTATCATTTTGATTTAAATATTTAGTTTATGTATATATAATAAATATATTAAAGAATAAGGAAAAGTTTGGAATATATTTAATGGTGGCATATAATTATGGAGAAAAAATTATAGGGATAGAAGATTTGGAGGGGAGAATACGAGGGAATAATGGTGTCATTGATTGTCTAGAAAAATAAATAATTTATCATTTTTCTTTTCAATTTTTTTTTTATGTCACATCATTTTCTATCAAATTCTCATTTTCCTAATTTTTTTTTATATGTATTATCTTATTGGCACATAGTTTCTCTTTCCCATAAAATTATATTTAATGTGTCATTAAATATTTATAAATTAGAGAAATATTAATTTGAAATGAGTTAAAATCCTCATGGCTCGTGATCCTTTCCCAAGAGAGAGAAAAGCCCTGTCCAGAGGAATTTCTGAGCCCGGCTCGCGTACACAAAAGTCATGAAAAAACCACTACCATCACGCGTTGACCGTCATCCAAGGAAGGTAAGTTGTTGGGTACCTCTGCCACTGATTGGCTAGGCTTTACTACCGAACCTTGGACGAGAGTGTGAGAATCCGGGTTTTTCCTAACTAATAAAAGATATCATCTTACAACCAAAAGGATGAGAGGGAACCCAGATTCCAAATGAATGAAAACGTGACTGAATTGGTCCTAGTTACTCTTCGGAACAGAGTGGATCACGAGGGTAATTTAAGTGCAACGAAATGCCTTAAAGTGGAATATGGTTCGCGAAGCATCTGGCTTATTGGTAATCTCCTATTCCCGCCGTCGAGAGAAACGAATAACTATAGCATGCCAGACACGGGTAAAACAATTAAGAATTGTTGGTACAAAAATAAAGCAGCTAATTGGTGGTTGGATGAATCATTCTTGCCTTGACTCCTCAGATGCATGATATGTGATTTGGAATTTGTAAAGAAGTTTCTCATTCATTACCCTTTCCTTGGCTAGTTACCACTCCTACTATTTGCGATGAAATGCATAAAGTTAGATAGAGTTATAAAATTTATTACTTAACTTGTAAAATTCATCTATGTATACAAAATGTCTAATTTGTTTAAAATAACTAATGATGTTAACAAAATCCAGTTGTATATGGCCTATCATATCCACTTATTATATATATTATAATTAAATTTTACAATTTCAAACTAAACTTGTAATAAAATAATAAAAATAATAAAAATAATTTTAGCTTTGTTAACCCTGAAAGAAACCTAAACGGGTCTACCGAGGTAGAGGTACAGATCTGGACCGTTACTCATGGTCGTCGAAAATTTATCCGATAACTCATTCTGTCTGTGTTGAAGAAAATAAAGATTGGCCTTATGATGATGAATCCGACCAATCATTTTTAATTATTTTATTTATTTCATTATAAGTTTTGTTTGAGATGTAAGATTTAATTATATATTATATATAATAGGTGGATAAGACATGGTATATTCAGCTATAAGAAATTTTAAAACCTTTAATAATTTATGTTATTATGAACAAACTATGATTTTGTAATTTGTACGGTTAAAAAATATTATTTATATATAAATATTTTAAATAAAAATAATATTATTTAAAGGCAACTGATATTGCTTATTCAATGACGGTTCAGATTATTGAATTTATAAAAAAGAAAACTCAAATTTATCATTTAATTATTTGATTAGTTCTTTCAATATCTTCTATACTCATTTAAAGACAAAAAAAAAAAAAAATGTGACGAAAATATTGTTTTAATTGAACATATTGACTTCTGAAAGCAACACTCATACTCCCATCCTAATCACATACATTCTAATTCATTCACTTCTTTATTGGATACATGCATCCTTATAAATTGAAAAAAACTAAAGTTTATCATTTAATTCGTTTGATTAATTCATCCAATATCTTCTATTCTCATTTAAAGACAAAAGAAATGTGACTAAAATATTGTTTTAATTAAGTAATTGCATATATGAAACTCATCCACCTTTTTATCGAATACATTCATTCTTATAAATTGAAAAAAAAAAACTATCATTTAACAATAAAATAATCTAACCTATCAGTAAAAGAAAAACAATTTGAGCAAAAAAAATTATTTTTTATTATATATATATATATATATATATTTAAATATATAAAATTAAAATATTAGATTTTTTTTAATTAATTTTTTTCTCATGATTTATTTTTTGTATATTATTTTTTTATTTTTCTATAATTTTAATTTATCTTTTCATTACATATTTTATATATAATTAAAATATATAAATAGAGTAAAATGCAATAAAAATATTAGTTTATTGTGTATATATATATATATATTATATGTATATGTATATATATATATTATATTATATGTATATGTATATATTATATTATATGTATATGTATATGTATATATTATATTATATGTATATGTATGTATGTATGTATGTATGTATGTATGTATGTATGTATGTATGTATGTATGTATGTATGTATGTATGTATGTATGTATGTATGTATGTATGTATGTATGTATGTATGTATGTATGTATGTATGTATGTATGTATGTATGTATGTATGTATGTATGTATGTATGTATGTATGTATGTATGTATGTATGTATGTATGTATGTATGTATGTATGTATGTATGTATGTATGTATGTATGTATGTATGTATGTATGTATGTATGTATGTATGTATGTATGTATGTATGTATGTATGTATGTATGTATGTATGTATGTATGTATGTATGTATGTATGTATGTATGTATGTATGTATGTATGTATGTATGTATGTATGTATGTATGTATGTATGTATGTATGTATGTATGTATGTATGTATGTATGTATGTATGTATGTATGTATGTATGTATATTTTATGTATATATATATATTATATATATTTTATATATTATATATATATATTATATATATTATATATATTTTATATATTTTATATATTTTATATATATATATATATATATATACACATATGTATATATATATATATATACACATATACACATATGTATATATGTACACATGTATATGTACACATGTATATGTACACATGTATATGTATGTATACACATATGTATATGTATGTATACACATATGTATGTATACACATATGTATACACATATGTATACACATATGTATACACATATGTATATATATATATATATATGTGAGCCGGTTTGGAAGCAAGCTACATGTTGTCTATCTCACCCCTTACTTATTATTAGTAAGATAGGTTGTCCCTTTCCCGCTTACCCTTTGTTTAATTAATACCCACGGAGCGGTATTCAATTACATCGATCTGAATCCTCTGGTCGACTCCCACTGCCCAAAAGGCCTACTTAGAGGAGGTCGCGGTCCGGTGTGAGCTTCAGATCCGCTCGACCACAATATATATATATATATTATAAATTACTAGTTGTAGAATATATATATACTTTAAAAATCGAACATGATTGATCTCTCGTTGCAGAAGATACGCTAAGAAAAACACTAGTTAGGTATTGCTTTACATACTATAAATTACTTAAACATACAATGTATGTATAGCCCATTTATTTTATAAATAATTTTGTTTTCGACCTCTCCTTTAATCTATATATATATATATATATATATATATATATATATATATATATATATATATATATATATATATATATATATATATATATATATATATATATATATATATATATATATATATATATATATATATATATATATATATATATATATATATATAATGATCCTTAATTTTTAAAGTGTCCATATTGCCGGGTCGAGAGTTGTGGTTAATTTGGATACTTGGGTCGAATTGTGGGTTGACCCGCCTTTAAATTTAAAACGGTTAAAAATAAAATTAAAAATGCTAGAGGTATGTTTCGAACTTGCAACCTAACAAAACAAGTACAACTCTTTAACCAACTAAGCTAATAAGACTTTATATTTTAAATTCATCACTAAATTTGATAAACGCAAGACGTTTTAATATTAATATATGTTCAACTTTTTAACTAACTAATATATAATGATGTTAAGTAAATTGATACTTGGGTCGGATTGTGGGTTGACCCACCCATAAACTTAAAACGGTTAAAAATAAAATTAAAAATATTATCCGTAATTTTTTTTCACGGTTTTTTATATTATTACTCGTGCAAATGCACAGACTAAATGCTAGTTTAAATAATAGAGGTTGATAAAAGGTGAGAAGAGAAGAGAGAAATTTTGTTAATTTTTGCGCCATGTCATTCCCTCTCTCAAATTCTTTCTCCCAATCATTTCTCTAAATAATAATAGACATAGTTTAATATATTTTTTTAATACTCTCCTTTTTACTTTTTACTATTTTTCTGAAAATATAACAGTACTCATTAATAAATTAAAATATATTTAAATTTTATTATTTGTAATTGTCACACAATCTCAAAATCTATTTTGTCTAGGTTAATTTTAATATAAAAAAATAAAATAAAAATATTTCTTTGTTTATCATTTAATTAGTCACATAATTAATTCAACATTTTACCTTCATTATTTTTAATTAATTATTTCTTCCATTTTTTTTCTTTTCTTTTCTCCTAGTTGCCTCCTTCATTCCTTTCTTTTCTTTTAATCTTTTTATTCTTTTCTATTCTTATTTATGAACAGAATTCACTTTTTATTTCATCCTTAATTACATGTTAATTAGAACTACTGTGGTGTTGAAAGATCTATACGACTTCTTATCATTATTAAAAATTAATTAGAAAGAAAATAAGATAATTTTTTTATAAACCAAAAACATACTCTTAGAATAAATTTAAATTACTTAAAAAAATAAAATAAGTAAAGGTTGGTAACGAAACACAAATATATAATATTTTCAACAAAATTGGTAACAAATTAAAGGTTGTACATATTAATTGTGAGTGGCTGAGTATTTGATTTTCTTGATGTGTTTCGTTTCCCACTAATCCAATACTCTAATTTGTATGTTATTATATTGTCATTTATCCTCAACCATCATATCAAATTCCTTTTAGAAAAATTACTTTAAATATAAACAATGTTTATTTGTTTTGAATTTTTGTATGGTTGTTTCAAATAGTAATACATCTCAAAGTTCATTTTTAATCTTATCAAATTGAAATTTTAAAATCCTTAACAAATAAGGATGTTGATTAAGTGCTCCAAATTCAAAATAATTTAAAATGATCTTCCATGTGAATTTTAAGTGAAATGAACAATCAAAGTTTGTATTAAATAAAATTTTAAAAGCATGATTTATTTAAATTTCACAAACCAAATAGATCCTAAAGACCATTTTGTTTGAGCAACCAGCAGAAAAGAAATAAAAAAAGAATGAAAAAAAAGATTTCACAATATATAAGAGAAATGAAAACAATTAATATATATATATATATATATATATATATATATATATATATATATATATATATTATGCGAATTTAATTATTTTGTATCTTAAAATAAAATTTTATGTAAAAATGGTTAATAAAAAAAAATTGAATGTTTCTCTTACAAACATTAATACAAACATACAGTATAGATTCCTTGCTAAATAATTGAAATTTTTAAATTTTCTTTACCTAATTTTATTATTTTAATTATACTTTTTAATTGATTCCTTCCCCCATTTTTTTACTTTATTAATTTTACTAACATAAACTATTTTAATTCTTAGGCTAAATATTTCCATGGATTATCATTATAGTTTATGATAACTTATCAATAATAGAATATATGTATTAAATAATTATTTCGGGAGGACAGCCCAAAGGGTCGGGCCGGGCTGCACTAAAACTAGCACTCACAAATATCACTTTTCTTGGTCTAGGGTCACATGCAGCATCTAATATATATTCAAAATGTTTCCCTAATTTTTAACATAATTGAATATCTAACCTTTTTTTTTCTTTATTATTCCTTTTTTTTCATTTACTTAATTTCTATTCTTTTGATAATTTCATCCATTTACTAATCGAATCTATTTATTTTTTTCATCCTTAAAATAGCACCCTTTAACCTTTTTCAACATAATTAATAGTGTTTTCAAGATCTAATATTACTTTTTATAATTTTAAAAAACTAAGTAGAAATAAAATAAGATCACAATTTTTATTAACCATAAACAAACTCTTGATCAAATTTAAATCATGTGTTTTAATTTTTATAATAAAGTGTTTTAATTTGTTTCTCAATTAATCCTATGCTCTAATTAGTTTTTATTTATATTTTGTATCAAAAATATGTTTAATTAAGGGTGTATTAATTATAAATTAAAATTTTATGTTTCATTAAATTAATTTTGTTCTAATATATAGTTTAAGGAATTTTCTTCATCAAATTAGATAAAATATTAAGTACTCACAAATTCACAATCACAATAAATTTGTGTGAATTTAGATATATAAGAATTCCGACATAATAAAATTAAGGCTTAAAATTTAGGTACAATAATTGCTTGATTATTATCAATGGATT
>NW_025919408.1:0-12754 GCF_907164915.1 Impatiens glandulifera
ATATACATTACAAGCATTTCTAATAAAAATAATATTAATAAAAAATATAAATTTTTTAATTAAATTTGTATGTATAATAAAGAAATATAAAGTTTTATTTTTATTTTTATTTATTATTATTATTATTATTTTGTTATTATTATTATTTTTATTATTATAATTATATTTTTTTATTATCATTAATATTAATTTTGTATTTTTATTACTATTATTATTATTATTTTTTTTATTATTTTATTATTATGATATTTTTTATTATTAATATTTTTTATTATTTTTATTTAATAATATTTTATTATTGTTTTATTTATTATCTTTATTTTTATTATATTTATTATTATTTTAATTATTATTATATTTATTGTTTTTATTTTTTATTATATTATTATTTTATAATTTTATTTCTGGTTAATATTTGATTTATAATTTAGTGATTACTATAAGAATTATAAGATTGACAAAATTACAAAAATAAAATTAAGTGATAAAATACATTTTAATTTTATTTTATTAAAAGAGTTTCTGTTTTTACACTATTTTACATACTCATACAAAATTACATCTTTAAAGTATATTTTAAAAAGATTTTCACACTATCTATTCTAAAATATTAGCATAAGCCCCAATTAATATTTAAAAAAAAATAAGAGTAAACAAAATTAATTCCAAATAAATGAAAACAAGTTTTTCATGAGCAACAGCTAATTTCTTGAACACAAATAAAAGTTTTCAAATATTTGAAATTTAAAAGTAAATTAAAATTAATACAAAAATGAGTAAAATAATAAAAATAGTACCCAAAAGAAAGTTGACTATTTAGGATAACAAATTAGTTTACATGTGAGCACAATTTCATATTTTAGTTTTTTTGTAAATGTGAAGTTAAAAGTAAAAGAAAATAAATTAGGTGTCAAAATTAGCCAAACATGCCTAGGTAGAAAACAATTTTTTTTTTAATTTTTTAAATATTTTTAAAAAATTAAATAGATTATTAAAATTAAAAAAATTAAAAAAAGAAACAATTAGAGCTTTAGCCCAAAATATATTTGGAACAAAGATTGTTGATGCAAGTTCAGACACTGCTAAGCCAAGCAAGAGCGAGGGGATGAACCTTAATCATAACTGGTCATAACTTCTCAGCCTACAACAAAGAATAACCAATTAACACATATATATTAAAATATGTGCAGTGAATATATTGTATTAATTAAAATGTTCACTTCACATATTTTTTTTATAAACAACCTAACCCAATCCATTAAAAAAAAATAAAAGTATATATATTAGTCTAAATTAACATTAATCATTTTATATTTTGAATGAACACCTATTTGCTCACCCAAACTTCAATAAAATTATCATGAAAATTTAGTTATAATGAGTTGTTGAATAAATAAAATGAAATACATGAGTATATAGATTGAAAGTGGCCCATAAATACATCCATTATTTCTATAAAGTCCATTTATTATTTGATGTTTGAAACAGGGATAGTTTTATTTAATACATAAATCCAAATTATAATAATTTTAATAATTTAAATTTTTCTATTAAATTTACAAAATAATATATATTATTATTATATTGTATTTTTTTTGTTTTTCTAATTAATTTGTTATGTTTGTAAATAAATAGATATTTATAAATGTTTTAAGTATATTGTTTAAACTAAATATTGTTTTCGAAATATACATTCTATTTTGTCGAATATGACTTAGATGACTACAAAAAAAAATGTGTTATGAGATAAATTTAATATTTATGTTTATAAAACCTCAAAACGACATAATTTTGAATACGATTTACCAATTTGAACATATTTATGTTTTAAATATTTTTTTTTACAAGTATGAAAAATACAATGATAATGTAAAAAGTTGGATTTTCATTTAATGGTTAGAGAAAAAGAATCAAATTATTAAAATTATGATAGTTCGAATTTTATAGGAAACAATTCTTACTTAAAAATAATTTATGATTAAATTTGATTCTTCAATAACAATTTAATCATTTATTAATATTTAAAATTAAATTAAAAAAATTCAAATAAAATTAATAAAAGAATGTTAAATATATATTTAAAAGTTAAGTTATAGACTATTGATTATTTATTAAAATTATTAAAAAGTTACAGTGATTAATATTTTAAAATATATAGAGAGAATATTAATTATTAAATATTATATTTATTTGTTCTTAGGTCATTCTTAGAAAAATAATTTGTTCTCTTAGCAAAAATCTAACCAATGGATCATATTTATTTGTTTCATCAGTGAAATAAATTATAACTAGATAGATTTTAGACTAAATGGGTGAATCAAACCGAATGATAGAACACGATCATTGATTTGCAACTATAATCTGCCAAATAATATAAAAAGTGCACCGATCGAACAATAGGAATATGAACTAATGGATTCAAATTGACAATATATGAAAACAGTGAGAAATCAGGAATTTCAGCCTCTATACCTGAAGAAGATTCTGGAAGGTACTTAGATCAAGTAGTTAGAGAGGAAGAGAAGTTGCTTGAATTGATTCGGTTGCAATGAGGCCACCGCGGTATTTAAACTTACAGAGAAGTAATGATGTTGTCTCCCTTTCAAATCAGCTCAAAAATTTGCTATTCCAAATTTTTTTCTACCTACATCACTTTTATAAAATTAATTATTTTATAGAATAAGTCAAAACTAATAAAGAGAAAAAATGAAAAGTCCTATAAGTTAAAGTGGTCCAAAATGGAGTATCATATATGAAAAAACAGATTTGAAGTGTTTTCAAACACTATATTTCAAAGTCTCCCTTTCAAAGAGTATCTTCCATTTCGACAACGCATGCCTTAATTATTGAATCTCCAATATAACACGAGTTAGTCGTTTTAAATGAACATAGATATTTAATATAAACCAATATTCTAACAATTTATGTTTAAATAAATATTTAAATTCCTTAATATCAAACAATTTATGTTTGACAAGATTTTAAAACATAAAACTCATAAATTAGGTCTATGTCTGTAACTAAATTGGTTCAATATACAATAACAAATAATTAAAAAAAATATATATTTTGGTTCAATCTAGAGTGACATGTAATTAGAAAAAAAAATTATTTTATTGCAAAGTTATATATTCACAATTTTTATTATTTAAAATGTTTGTTAACCGAACGAACGAGCTGTGGGGACAGCCGCAGTTTAACGGTGGTCTCGATTTGGAATTCGACCAGCCTTTCAGGGACCTCGGTTTCAATGGAGTCCCGCACAAGTCGTCGGCTTTTGTGGTCCCCACCTCGAGCTGTCTGGTCGAGTTGATAGAGACGCCTTTTGTTGTCATCACTTTGAACGAGATCGAAATTGTTAACCTGGAGAGAATTGGTTCCGGGCAGAAGAATTTCGACATGAAGATTGTCTTCAAGGATTTCAAACGAGACGTTTTTTGCATCGACTCGATCCCTTCGACTGCCCTCAACGGGATCAAGGAGTGGCTGGACACCACCGATTTGAAATACTACGAGAGTAAGTTGAGTCTTAACTGGAGGCCGATTTTGAAGAGGATAACCGAGGACCCGGAGAAGTTTATAGAGGATGGCGGGTGGGAGTTTCTTAACACGGAGGCTTCATTTTCGGATTCGGACAACTCCCAGGAGTCCGACGAAGGATATGAACCCTCAGATGATGAGCAGTCGGAATCCGAAGATGAGGATGATAGTGAGGAATTGTTGGTGCAATCTGACGACCACGAAGAGGAAGAGGAATCTGACGAGGGATCGGAGGAGGCTGATAGTGAAGAGGAGGAGAGGAAACGGAAGAGGGTTAAAACTACGGACAGGAGGAGTAATACCAATACTAATAATCATCATAGGGGGATGGCCAAAAGACCTAAATTTAGTTAGGCACCTTGATTATTAGTAATCTTTGTTGGTGTATGTTTGGGAATTGTTAATTAAGATTATGGAATATTTTATAGTGTTTTAGGATGAATTGATAAATCAACCAAAGTCTTGTTTATTTGAGATTATTTTCAGATAGGAGGAGGAGGAGACAACAAAGATTAAAAGTTACTACTAGATGCATTATCTATATATTAACATTTTAGTAATTCTGGAGGTTTATGGAATATTATTATTAATTAATAGAAAAATTGTTATCTTTGCTTTTGTGAAATTTGTTATTTTGTGTTTTTCAATCACAATCACAAGACTGTTTGGCTTTTGCGTATTACATTTACTCGATAAGTTAGTGTATGAGCATTTTCTAAAAAAAATATATTTATGTTTGGTTCTTGATTTGAATAAGCATAGGGTTATTAATTAAGATTATTTGGATAGTAATCTTGTTTGATGAAAAAAATATATGCAATATTGAGGGTGATCAAATCACCAATGTATATTCTTAAATGTTGGAGAATTATGGTATTTTAATCTTGATTCCGTGGAATAATTGTAATACTTGGTATTATACTTTTCAAATATTTTATTATTTTAAAAGAAATTTTATAAAATCAAAATAAATTTTAAATAAGTCATATCTTATTTACGATATTAGTACAGACATACACAATACAATATTATCTCATTCGGGTCATAAGTTGGATACGACACAAACACGAAACGACACAATCACGACACGATTATTAATTTATATGATCGTAATACGATCACGAGTCGACACGGATATAACACGGACATACGCACGAGCACGACAAATTAACAAGAATGTTAGAACAAAAAATGATTAAGTTTACAGATTAAAAAAAAATCACCATATTAATTAATAATTATCATCAAATTAAGTGGTAAGTTTTTAAACTGCAAATGAATTAAAAAAAATTAGAATACAAATTAATTAATATGCATTAATTTAATTCAAGTTTGATATGATTTACTTTATGATTTCATTGTCATATATAAGACTGTATTGTTCTTGTCAATTACTAATGAGTGTTATATAGGTACATATCCAAGAATTTTAAATTATTAAAATTGAAACTTACCAAAACTGGAAAGAGGGTGGGTATTATTGAATTGAAATTTGTGCCTTTATTATATCAACTTTCCTAAATTGTGTTATCATAATTAATTAATGAATTAATATATTTATCCTAATTTATTAATTTTGGTTGGTTGTTCTTCTTTGATTTAATTAGTTTCCGAGTGACATTAGATATATTAAAGTTATTTGTTTTTATTCAAAAATATCTTTGTTAGAGCATATTAGGCCTTGTTCGGATTGGGTTTTTTAAAAAATCTAGAGGGAGAAAAAAATAATGATGGGTGATGATTTTGAGAAAGTGATGATTATTTTAGGTAGAAAGACTTAAAGAGTATTGATATATGTGAATAAATTAAAAAATAATAATTTAAAATAGAGAGTATTTTAGTATTTTGGTTAATGAAATGAGTGATGTGATTGTTGAGAAGTGGTTGATTGGAAAATTGGTTTTGGTTGGGTTTTTTTAAAAACCCAAAAAGAACAAGACCTTATATATATAAATTGGACTTTAGTTATTCCTCTTCTTCTTGGATTTAATTAGTTTCAGAGAGAGTTTATACATATTAGGTTATTTGTTTTTCCTTAAAAAAAAAAAAACTTGGTTAAGGCATTATATATTATATAATATTTATTTGGGAATCTAGTCATTTTGGTATTGTTATCAAAGTTCCTTAAAATGGGTTAGTACTTACCCTAATTAAATAATCTCTCAAAGAGAAAATATGATCTCTATCATATGGCCAAGTTAGAGTTACATAAATCATATAATTGTTTCAAGTTTGAAAATGGAATTCTGAATTTGGTTATCTTCTTGGATTTAATTATTTTTAGAAATATATTAAATTATTTGTTTTTAATTAAAAAAAACAGCTAAAATATATTTAATCTAACTTTTCTTTTTATTTGTTAGATATATGAAATTAATTATTAAAAAAATGAGAAGTAATTTAATTATGCTTTGTTTTCCATTGGAAGTTGGGACTAGAGTTGTGCATCGTATAAACAGTCGTATTCGACTCAGGCAAGTCGTGTTAAAATTTCAATCGTGTCGTGTCATGTTATGTCTCAATCTTATACATGTCGTGTCGTGTCGTGACTCACTCAATATATTATGATTCGCGAGCTCTTTTGTGTCTTGTTAATTCGTGTTCACGAGTTTATTCACGTCGTGGTAACTCGTAGTTACATTCGTGTTTCATGTTATTCCGACTAGAGTTTCGACATAATCATGTCGATGCTCGTTTTCATTGTGTCATGTCACGTCTTGACACACTTATGTTAATTATATATATATATATGTATATATATACTAAATTATATTGTTAGGATGTGCCATATTAGTAAAGTCGTGGAAGTTATTTATTTTAATTTAGAAAACATAAACTAATTTAATAAGTTAAATGTGAGAAATATATTATTTAAAAACCTAATTAATATGTTAAAATATATAAGATGTGTAGATATAAATTTTAACATATAATTTCATAAATAATAATTTGAATGTCAATTATTTAAAAGGTGTTTTAAAACTTACAAATAATTATTCAAATAAAATTAGTTAATAATTTATAAAATTAAATAATTTATTAATTTAATGAGAATATAAATATATTTAGAAAGACGTGGTGGTGGTTTGAGAATTTTAATATAAATGTGGGTAGTTTGGATAATAAAATTGGAAAAATGTGGGTAGTTTGGAGAATGAAAATGGAAAGGTGGTAGTAATTAAAATGAATTTATAGTTTACATATTTATAAATATATATTACAATATAATAATTTAATAAAAAGGTGGTTATAAATTATAAATATTTATTATTTTATTATCAAATTTAATATCGTGTTGTATCGTGTCGGTTCGTATTATCCAGCTCATTATCCAACTCTAGTTGGGACAGGGTTTGTATTTAACCCACAAATCGTCGTTTTCGGTGTCATTCTGGACATGGAGTTTTCTAGGGTGAGACCCAATTGAGTTGTTGTAAAATATAAGTTGTTCATTTCAAAAAAATTAGTTATAAGTTAAAAAACGACACGAGAATAATAATAATATAACAAAGTTGAATACCCTCCATTGTAGAGATCACAGAAGGTTCCTAGAAGTGAGTATTTGGGGATGCTTTTTCCATGTAAGGTCTTTTGTACATGGCTGAATCTCAGGTGGTCACGAGCTCTAATCGGCTCCAACTCCTCCGCCTGCAGGTCCTTAGAAAGAACTCTAGAGAAACTCAAAATCCGGCAGCAACCTTGTAGCATAATATCACCAACTCATAATCGTGTTTTGATCGTGTCGTCTCGAGCTTGTGTCGTGTCCAACTCACGACCCAAGTGAATAAATATTGTATCGTGTCGTTCCGTACTAATATCGTTTTGTATCGTGTCGGTTCGTATTATCCAGTCCATTGCCCAACTCTAGTTGGGACAGGGTTTGTAGTTAACCCACAAATTATCGCTTATGGTGTCAATCTAGACATGGAGTTTTCTAGGGAGAGACCCAACCGAGTTGTTATATAATATAAGTTGTATATGTAAAATAAATTATTTATAAGTTAAAATAAACACCACAAGAATAATAATAATATAACAAAGTTAAATACTCTCCAATGTAGGGATCGCGGAAGGTTCCCAAAAGTGGGTATTTGGGGGTGCATTTTCCATGTAGGGACTTTTTTACATGGCTGAATCTCAGGTGGTCACGAGCTCTAATAAGCTCCAGCTCCTCCGTCTGCACGTCCCCAGAAAGGACTCTAGTGAGACTCAAAATCTTATGTCCGCAAGCAACCGTGTATCACAATATCACCAACTCATAATCCTTTTGTGATTGTGTCGTCTCGTTCTTGTGGCGTTTCCAACTCACGACCCAAGTGAATTAATATATTGTGTCGTTCGGTACAAATATCGTGTTGTATTGTGTTGGTTCGTATTATCCAGCCCATTTCCCAACTCTAATTAGGACATGGTTTGTAGTTAACCCTCAAAGAGTCGCTTCCGGTGTCAATCTGGACATGGAGTTTTCTAGGGGAGACCCAACTGAGTTGTTGTATAATATAAGTTGTTCATGTCAAATAAATTAGTTATAAGTTACAAAAAACGATACAAGAATAATAATAATATAATAAAGTTAAATACCCTCCAATGTAGGGATCGTGGATGGTTCCTAGAAGTGAGTATTTAGGGGTGCCTTTTCCATGTAAGGTCTTTTGTACATGGCTGAATCTCAGGTGGTCACGAGCTCTAATCGGATTAATCTCCTCCGCCTGCAGGTCTTCAGAAAAAAAAACTCTAGAGAGACTCAAAATCTTATGTCCGGCAGTAACCTTGTAGCATAATATCACCAACTTATAATCGTGTTGTGATTGTGTCGTCTCGTGCTTGTGTCGTATCCAGCTCATGACCCAAGTGAATTAATATTGTATCGTATCGTTCCATACTAATATCGTGTTGTATCGTGTCGGTTCGTATTATCCAGCCCATTGACCAACTCTAGTTGGGACAGGGTTTGTAGTTAACCGTCAAATCGTCGCTTTCGGTGTCAATCTGGACATGGAGTTTTCTAGGGGGAGAACCAACTAAGTTGTTGTATAATATAAGTTTTTCTTGTCAAAAAATTAGTTATAACTTACCAAAAAAAATGACACAATAATAATAATATAAAAAAGTTAAATACCCTCCAATGTAGGGATCGCAGATGGTTCCCAGAAGTGAGTATTTGAGGGTGCCTTTTCTATTTAAAGTCTTTTGTACATGGATGAAATTTCAGGTGGTTACGAGCTCTAATCGGCTCTACCTCCTCCGTCTGCAGTTCCTCAGAAAAAACTCTAGAGAGACTCAAAATCTTATGCCTGATAGCAACCTTGTAGCATAATATCACCAACTCATAATCGTGTCGTCTCATGCTTATGATGTGTCTAACTCACGACCCAAGTGAAATAATATCGCATCGGTTCGTTCCGTACTAATATCGTGTTGTATCGTGTCGGTTCGTATTATCCAGCCCATTTTCCAACTCTAGTTGGGGATAGAGTTTGTAGTTAACTCTCAAATCGTTGCTTTTAATGTCAATCTGGACATGTAGTTTTCTAGGGGGAGACCCAACTGAGTTGTTGTATAATATAAGTTTTTAATGTCAAATAAATTAGTTATAAGTTACAAAAAACGACACAAGAATAATAATAATATAACAAAGTTAAATACCCTCCAATGTAGGGATAGCGAAAGGTTACTAGAAGTGAGTATTTAGGGGTTCCTTTTCCATGTAAGGTCTTTAGTACATGGCTGAATCTAAGGTGGTCACGAGCTCTAATCGGCTCCAACTCCTCCGCCTTCAGGTCCCCAGAAAGAACTCTAGTTAGACTCAAAATCTTATGTTCGACAGCAACCGTGTAGCTTAATATCACCAACTCACAATCGTGTTGTGATTGTGTCATCTCGTGCTTGTGTCGTGTCCAACTTACGACCATAGTGAATTAATATCGTATCGTGTCGTTACATACTAATATCATGATGTATCGTGTCGGTTCGTATTATCCATCCAATTGCAAATATTAGCAAGAATGTTAGAACAAATAATGATTAAGCTTAGAAAAATAAAAGTAGTAATAATTAAGTGAAAATCGGTAGCAATTTTATTGTTACCCAAAAATAGTTAGAGATGAAGAGTTTTGCACCAAAGCAGAATCACTCGGCATTAAAACATCAAAGTGCAGCATGTCAGTTAGATAGTAACCGAATGCTCCCCTCCCATCCTCGTATATCTCTGAAAATTCGCACAAATCAAACTCATCTATTATGCTTGTACATTGACCCAGCAGAGAGCCGCATGTTGGGTCTGAACAAGACAATGGCATAGAAGTGGAGGATAGTTCTGGATGGAATAAATTAGGCCTAAACTGCAAATATATTTTCATACACACACAAGAAGTCACATATTAATAATTATCATCAAATTAAGTGGTTAGTTGTAAAACTGCAAATAAATTAAAAGAATATTAGAATACAAATTAATTAATATGCATTAATTTAATTCAAGTTAGACATTATTTTCTTATGCGCGCGTCATGCACGGTGAGTTAATGATGTTGGAGAAAAACTGAAACTTACCAAAGTTGGAAAGAGGGTGGGCATTATTGAATTGGGAATTTGTGCCTTTATTATTATCAACTTTCCTAAAATGTGTAATCTTAATTAGTTAATGAATTAATGAATTAGTGAGACTCAAAATCTTATGTTCGACAGCAACCATGTAGCATAATATCACCAACTCGTAATTGTGTTGTGATCGTGTCGTCTCGTGTTTGTGTCGTGTCCAATTCACGACCCAAAAAAATTAATATCGTATCATGTCGTTCCATACTAATATCATGTTGCATCATGTAAGTTCGTATTATCCAGCTCATTGCCCAACTCTAGTTGGGACAAGTTTTGTAGTTAACCCACAAATCGTCGCTTCCGGTGTCAATCTAGACATGGAGTTTTCTAGGGTGAGACACAACTGATTTATTGTATAATAAAAGTTGTTCATGTCAAATAAATTAGTTATAAGTTAAAAAAAACGACACAAAAACAATAATAATAATATAAGAATGTTATATACCCTCCAATGTAGGGATCACAGAAGGTTCTCAGAAGGGAGTATTTGGGGGTGCCTTTTCTATGTAAGGTCTTTTATACTTGGCTGACTCTCAGGTGGTCACGAGCTCTAATAGGCTCCAGCTCCACCGCTTGCAGGTCCCTAGAAAAAACTCTAGAGAGACTCAAAATCTTATGTTCGACAACAACCGTGTATCATAATATCACCAACTTATTATTGTGTTGTCCTCGTGTCGTCTTGTGCTTGTGTCGTGTTCAACTCACGACCCAAGTGAATTAATATTATATCGGGTCATTGTGTACTAATATTGTGTTGTATCGTATGAGTTCGTATTATCCAGCCTATTGCCCAACTCTAGTTGGGATAGAGTTTGTAATTAACCCACAAATCATCGCTTCCGGTGTCAATCTGGACATGGAGTTTTCTAGGGGAGACCCAACTGAGTTGTTGTATAATACAAGTTGTTCATGTCAAATAAATTAGTTATAAATTACAAAAAAACGACAGAATAATAATAATAATATAACAAAGTTAAATACCCTCCAATGTAGGGATCTCGGATGGTTCCCAAAAGTGAGTATTTGGGGGTACCTTTTCCATGTAAGGTCTTTTGTACATTGATGAATCTCGGGTGGTCACGAGCTCTAATCGGCTCCAGCTCATCCGCCTGCAGGTCCTCAGAAAAAACTCTAGAGAGACTCAAAATCTTATGTCCAGCATTAACTTTATAACATAATATCACCAATTCATAATCGTGTCGTCTCGTGCTTGTGTCGTGTCCAACTCACGACCCAAGTGAGTTAATATTGTATCGTGTCGTTCCGTACTAATATCGTGTTATAACGTGTCGGTTCGTATTATTCAGCCCATTGCCCAACTCTAATTGGGACAGAGTTTGTAGTTAACCCACAAATCGTCACTTCCGGTGTCAATCTGGACATGGAGTTTTCTAGGAGAAGACCCAAACTGAATTATAGTACAATATAACATGTCATGTTAAATCAATTAGTTATAAGTTACAAAAACGACACAAAATAATAATAATGATATAACAAAGTTAAATATATACCCTCCAATGTAGGGATCGCGGAATGTTCCCAGAAGTGAGTATTTGGGGGTAGCTTTTCCATGTAAAGTCTTTTGCACATGGCTTAATCTCATGTGGTCGTGGTCGTGAGCTCTAATTGGCTCCAGCTCCTCCGCCTGCAGGTCCTCGAAAAGAACTTTGAAAGACTTAAAATCTTATGTCTAACAACAACTATCACCACTGCCCAAAGAACAACTAGAACTAAGACAACTTTTATCGACATTTTAGAAAGCTAGAAAGAAATGTTTGAAATGTGTGAGTGATTCTAAGCTAGCAATATTCTATATAGGAAAAATTTTATGCTTTGTAAACTAATGAAATCAAAAATGAACATCCTTCCCCACACAATATACAAGGTTTGTTTTTATTCTAAATTTCCTTTGATGATGAATGAGATTAGAGAAAAGCTAATTAGAATATATGATAAAATGGAAATAAAGTAGCTTTTCTCTATATTGGTACTTATAGTTACTAAAAAGTCTTTACAACCAGGTACAACAAAGGTTAATTAGTATTATATATATATATATGAGGTTCAATTATATAGCTTTAATTTGACAAAATTTCAAGGATTAAGCTAGAATTGGGCATTGTGCCTAAATGTTCGTATTCGACTCGGGTAAATCTTGTTAGACTCTCAATCGTGTCGTGTTGTGTAGTGTCTTAATCTTATGAGTGTCACATCGTATCTTAACCCACTAAAAATATTATCATCCACGGGCTCTTTCGTGTCATGTTAATTCGTATCCTCGAGTTTATTCGTGTCATGATAATTCGTGTTTAAATTTGTGTTACGTGTTACTTCAACTAGAGTTTTGACCCAATCATATTGTGACAATGCCCGTTTCATGTATGTCACGTCGTGTCTTCACACACTCATTAATTATTTATTTATGTATATATATATATATTAAATTATATTATTAGTAAAAATTATAAAATTTGATTATTAATTATTATTTTTTATTTTTTTTAGAAAATTTAAATTAATTTAATAAGTTAAATGTGTTAAATATGTTATTTAAAAAAACTAATTAATATGTTAAATATGTAATATGTGTAGATACAAATTTTAACATATAATT
>NW_025919409.1:0-25005 GCF_907164915.1 Impatiens glandulifera
ATGTAAGTAGAAAAGTTAAACTTAAAACTTAAAATGGTTTATGTTAATAAAATAAATAAAGTAAAAAGTTGGGAAGGAATCAATTAAAATATATAAATAAAAGAATGAAATTAGGTAAAGAAAAAGTAAAAATTTCAATTATTTAGGAAGGTATGAATACCGTATGTTATGTTTGTATTAGTGTTTGGAAGAGAAACATTCAATTAAATCATAGATAAATAATAAAATTGCTGATAAAAAAATTAATATAAATTTTACAATTAACCAAGTAAAAAATATAATTAAGTACATAATTATTTAATTAAACATCAAATTTTATTTTAAGATACAAAATAATTAAGCTCATATATATATATATAACCCAACAAATTAAAATGTTTCCATTTCTCTTATAAATTGTGAAATCTTTTTCTTTTCATTTTTTTTTATTTCTTTTATATTGGCGACTCAAACAAAATGGTCTTCATGTCTATTTGGTTTGTGGAATTTAAATAAATTATGCTCTTTAAAATTTTGTTTAATACAAACTTTGATTGTTCATTTTATTTAAAATTGACACAGAAGGTCATTTTAAATCATTTTTTAATTTGGAGCAATTACTATTTGAAACAACCATACAAAAATTTAAAGCAAAAAGTCATTGTTTGTAAATAAAGTAATTTTCCTATAAGGAATTTGATGCTGACAATATAATAACATACAAATTAGAGTATTGGATGAATGTGAATCAAAACACTCATCATCATGAAAAATTAAATACTTAGTTACTCACAATTAATACGTACAACTTTTAATTTGTTACCAATTTTGTTGAAAATATTATATATTTGTGTTTTGGTTACACATTTTTATTTATTTTGTTTTTTTAGTAATTTAAATTTGTTGTAAGGGTATGTTTTTGATTTATAAAAAAAAAAAATTCTTATTTTCTTTTTAATTAATTTTTAATAATTATAAGAAGTGGTATTAAATCTTTCAAGCACCACAATAATAATAATTAACATGTACTTAAGGATGAAAAAAAAGTGAATTCCGTTCATAAATAAGAATAAAAAAGGATAAAAAGATCAAAAGAAAAGGAAGGGATGAAGGAGACAACTAAGAGAAAAAAATAAGAGAAAAAAAAAATGAAATGAATAATTAAGGTAAAATGTTCAATTAATTATGTGACTACTTAGATGATAAACAAAGTAATATTTTTTTTATATTATTATTTTAAAATCAACCTAGACAAAAATAGATTTTGAGATTGTGTGACAATTACAAAATATTAAAAATTAAATATATTTTAGTTTATTAATGAGTACTATTATAGGATCAGGAAATTAGTAAAAGGGAGAATATTAAAAAAAAATAAATAAACTAGGTCTATTATTATTTAAATGAAAGGAAAGGCTCAAAACAAAATTATTTATAAAATAAATGGCTATACATTACACGTTTAAGTAATTTATAGTATGTGAAGCAATACCTAACTAGGGTTTTTCTTAACATATCTTCTTCAACGACAGATCAATGATGTTCGATTTCTTCTCTCTTTCTCTCCGATTAAGATATCCTCATCTTTACGTTAGATCTCTGATAGAATCGGGATCGCTGATAGACGATTGGGTCCGGCTAAAGGAGAACGCTTACACACTCACAACGGTTGATATTAATCCAGTTAGAGATTAATACTGGACTCAACACTACACACAAGTTGTCACAAACTCTTGAACCGAGTTCAAGTGCGGAAGTAGTTTGTTTCAACTTGAAACAACACACACAGATTGGATAATAAGTATGAATGGAAGAAAGAAGAACACAACACAAGATTTATGGATGTTCGGAGATAAAACTCCTACGTCACTCATTCTTCTCAAACCTTGAGAAGGATATATATTCACTAAGAATATTCAACCACACTTTACAATATGTCAAATAATCGAGACTTATTTACTACTCGTTATTGACTTACAACTCTTACACAGAATGAATGAAATTGTAATACACTTTTATACTCTTGAACAGATTGTAAGAACAGTAGGCTTGTATTGTAACTTTAACTCTCTTAGCTTATGTAACCGTATGCGTAACTGTTCTTATAACTATTCTCCAGCTTCTCCTTTTATAGTGGAAATATGACAACAATCATATTTCTCTTTCAACTGATACCTACAAGGTAATCCTTGAATCTGATTGGTTGGTCAAAAGGAGCTGCAATGCATTAAATGCGGTTGATGCTTCCTAAGAAACAATGCAGCCGACCAGTTTTGTCTTCTTATTGAGTTTAAAAGCTGGTCGGTTGGACAGATTTCTGCTCCTTGGAGGCTGTTTTTGGACTTATACCAAAATAGGTATATCTGATCCTTTGACAGTTTTCTGTATTTTACAGTCTATCAACAAACTTGTATCAAATAGGAAATAACACAATCTGCATATTTGAAAATCTTCTTCTGCCTATTCCCAAAGAGAACTTGTTGCATCAAAATGGAAACTTCTAGCAGTTCCATATCTTTAATTTGATCTTGATTAATCTTCCCGTTTGGATTGTACGGTCATTTAAGATTGAGCCAATGTTTTGAGCTGACCGGACAACATATCGGTTTGCTACTTTGACCGGTTGATTGATTCTACCGTCGAGGAGAGGAAACCGATCTTCAAGAGAAAGTTCACCGATCCTGATTTTGAGCCGAACCGATCTTTTACTTAAACTTATAGGATGGATTAATTTTGGGAGTTCCGGTTTGTGCCGCTTCTATGATATCGGTTCGACCGACCAATCTGAGAATGTGAGCGCCAGTCTAATTTTGGCCAAAAACTTTCGGAAGCATTTAATAAGATCATAAAACTTGTTTGAAGTTACTTTTTCCTCCATTTCAACTTCTTTTCATAATTTAAAAGCCTCACTCATCTATCTATATATATAATTATAATGATGTTTAGTTTTTAAAATGTCTGAATTATCGGGTCGAAAACTGTGGTTAATTTGCATATATATTGTTGGGTTTTGGGCTCATATTTAATTAGAGTTTATATATTGTAATTGGGCTTTAAGCCTTTATTGGACTTAGGAGTAGTAGTTTAGTATTTTGGCTTTTGATGTACTCCTATAAATAGAGACATTGTAACCTAGGGTTACTTGGACCATTATTCCATGAATATCAATAAAATGGACGACACCCCGAGGATGTAGGCATTGTTGGCCGAACCTCGTTATATCTTGTGTTTTTTATTATTTTTACCACTTTATCTTTATATCTTCTTTTATCGCGTGTTTAGATTATATCGTTTCTCAACAAGTGGTATCAGAGCATGTTTTGAGAATGTTTAACCTAATCTATTTGTGAAGATATAACGGAAACCCTAACCACCATTGAAGAAGTTGTTGGATATTTGTGCTTTTGTGAAAGATTGTTGGTTATTTGAGAAAACGACATTGGTTGTAGAAGATTTAACCGCTGTGAAGATTTGAGTCGAAATCTTCAATTGCTAAGGAGATGTCAATGGTCGTTAAAATATTTCTTAGTTCTGGGTGACGAGGTTTGAGAAGAAGAGAGAAGAAGACAATGGTTTTTTATTCTTCTCGAAGGTGCCAATGGGTGCAGGTGACGAAAAGTCGTCGTGTAGGCAGGACACCAGAATGAAGAAGATGAGGTATATTCTTTTGACTTATTTTAATTTGGGACATATTGTCTATTAAAATATAAAAAAGGAAAAAATATATATATCTCAATATATATTCCATATATACCTCCATATATATCTTCATATATATTCCATATATATCTCTATATATATTCCATATAAATAGATATTATATTATGATATAATATAATATATAGAGAGGAGCCAAGAATCTTTGAAGCGTCAACAACTTAGACTTTTTCTTCAAATCTCGTTTGATTTCACAATAGGTTTAAGACCTATTTGATTCCAATTTTCACAAGTAAAAATAAAACTCTCAAAGCTTACAAAGCTTTGATCTTGGATTTATATTGAGGCTTGTTTGACTTGATTTCTCAAATATGGAGATTTGTGATTTATCTTCTAAGAGATTTGATATTCGTCAATGGGGAGATTGAAAATTGGAGTTGAAAAAGAAGGTGTAGTGCTTATTCGATGTTGCAGATTATAGAAGACAATTGATGCAACATGTAAAGGGTTTCTGATTAAAGCAGGTGGCTTTAATGTTTGTTTGCAAGAGTGTGTTTTTGATATGTGTATTTAAGGGCCGGATTTGGATTTGCATCAACCTTGTAAGTAGGTTTTGATTGGCAATCCCGGTAAGTGCTGGTGCAAAGTTGTAAAGTGGGTATTGATGCCTCAAGGGTTCTACCAAAAATGATAATTTCTAAGGTATGAGTTAATGATGCACTAATCATATGTATGGTTTGTTAGATTCTTTCTATGCAGGATTTTGTTAGAAGAATGTGGAGAACAACCGATACATCTTCATGCTTATTGAAAATTAGTTGGAGGTTTTATTATAACCGATTGTTGTCTTGTCATACATGGGTGACATTATTTCACTATGGCGAGGGCTTTGACTTGAAGAAATTCTCGGCTGAAATAAGTTTGGAGAGATTTTTCTTTGGAAACCGGTTATTGAAGAAGTCAAATTAAAAGATGGGTATAGAGAAAATCTTGTAGTAGATTTTCGCCTACAGCCGCACAGGGTTCATCAAACTGACGATGGGAGATTCAAACAGAGTCCAATTGCGCTGAGATTTTGTCGAGAGGGTTGGTAACTCATTTTCAACGGTCGGATCAAGATTTGGACGTCTCGAAGTTTGTTTTTCTGGGGCTTAAAGTGTCTGCCTATTTTAGTTTTATTTGACTTATTTTGGACAAAAAAGTTTGTATCTTTTTGGTTATGACCTCATCTTATTGGAAGAGCTAATCAAGATGAAGACAGTGGTGAGATTATGTGCTTTTACAGTTGACAAAAACATGATCGAATATGGGAAGTTATTATCAAAATGGTGTTTACCGATGATAACATTGTCGACATATTGACAGGGCAATCCTTCAGGCCAAAATTGCAAGATTGCATTGAGTTGGCGGGTGATTAAAGATTGAAACAATTCCAGCTAACACATATTATGAATGAAAGACCAGGAAGAGGAAGACTAATTAAAGACACTTATAAGTTGAGGTGGAGACATCTTGAAAGCAACTCTCAAACGACCGAGAAGAAATCATTGCATTATCTTCTAATGTGAGAAGATAAATAAAAACCTTGAGTGAGATTCCTAGTCATGAAAAAGGGGCTAGATGGGAGACTTAGTTAATTAGAAGGTGATGATTTTGTTACTTCCTTTATTCTATCTTAATTGTCTATACATTGTGGATCATATATTAGATGAATGTGATGATTGAAACCTTGAATAGGGATTCCTAGTCATGAAAAAGGGGCTAGATGAGAGGTTCGATTAATTCAAATGAAAGGATATTCGATTTCTTTCAGAGAAACTATAGATGATCATTTGAAACATGGGTGAAGACAATTGAAGAGAGGGATATTGAATATTGAAATATTATTCTTGGATTGCTAGGCGTTTTTGGATTCAAGAAACTAGTAGATTACAATCTAATTTGTTCAAGGAGAAGTATGAGGTTCAAGTTGATTGAGTATGCAACGTTCAAGGCAAGATGGGTGACAAATACTTTGTCAGATCTTGAGTTAGAGAAAAGAGATGTCGTGATAGCCTAATTTATTTGTTATGAAGTAGACGATAAAAGTTTGTCTTGGGTCTTCTCGCTTTTGATCAATATCTTATTTTGAGGAAGTAGAAGATGTAAGTTCGTTTTGGGTGTTCTCAGCTTTCGATAGATATCTGATTTTTGAAACAGTAGACGATGAAAGTTTGTCTTGGGTCTATTCGGTATTTTGGTTTCAGTTGATTGTTGGACTTGAAAAATAAGACACTCAGTTTGTGGCAAACAAAGGTAAATATTAGTTTGACATAATAAAGAATTGTTAATTCTAGTTTCCGCATATGTCAATAGGTATGAACAAAGATTGGGAAGAGTTGTTGAATGTCTTTAGTCGCTGAAGTAGCGTAGTTGCCAAATTTACTTGGTGTTATAAACTCTATGATTTTATCTTCTAAGGGCTTTTGAACGGAAGTGGAGGTATAATGATTTATCTCGTGAATGGCTCGAATAGTGAAGATTGATGTGTGGCTCATAACTTTTTGATGGCGTGATATACGTAATGGTGGAGATTGTTATTCTTCTAAGGGCTCTTGAGTGGAGTGGAGGTGAAGATTGATGGCTACGGCTCGTGTATTTCCTAAGGGACGTGAAATTCGTCAAGGTGGAGATTTGTAATTTATTCATCACATCTCAATAAGCGCGGTATTCGCCAAAGGTGGAGATTGTTGGGTTTTGGGCTCATATTTAATTAGAGTTTATATATTGTAATTGGCTTTTAAGCCTTTATTGGGCTTAGGAGTAGTAGTTTAGTCTTTTGGCTTTTGATGTACTCCTATAAATAGAGACATTGTAACCTAGGGTTACTTGGACCATTATTCCATGGAATATCAATAGAATGGACGACTCCCCGAGGATGTAGGCATTGTTGGCCGAACCTCGTTATATCTTGTGTTTTTTTATTATTTTTACCACTTTATCTTTATATCTTCTTTTATCGCGTGTTTAGATTAGATCGTTTCTCAACATATATATGTGAGAGTAAATGGATACTTGGGTTGGATTGTGGGTTGAACTGCCTATATTTAAAACGGTTAAAAATAAAATTAAAAATGTTATATGTATTCGAACTTGCAACCTAACAAAATAATTACAACCCTTTAACCAACTAGGAAAACAACACTTTATATTTTAAATTCAATACCAAATTTTATGAACCCGGGACATTTTAACAATATAAGTTCAACTTTTTAACTAACTAATTAATCTCTCTCTCTCTCTCTCTATATATATATATATATCTAATGATGCTTAATTTTTAAAGTGTCCGGATGGCCGGGTCGAGAGTTGTGGTTAATTTAGATATATATGTGAGAGTAAATGAATACTTGGGTCGAATTTTGGGTTGAACCGCCCATAAACTTAAAACGGTTAAAAATAAAATTAAAAATGTTATATGTATGTTTCGAACTTGTAACCTAACAAAACAAATACAACATTTTAACCAACTAAGCTAACAACACTTTATATTTTAAATTCAACACCAAATTTAATGAACACGGGACATTTAAAAAATATAAATTCAACTTTTTAACTAACTAAGTAACTAACTAATATATATATATATATATATATAATAATTCTTAATTTTTAAAGTATCCGGATTGCCAGGTTGAGAGTTGTGGTTAATTTGAATATATATATGAGAGTAATTGGATATTTGGGTCGGATTGTGAGTTGAACCGCTCATAAACTTAAAACGGTTAAAAATAAAATTAAAAATACTATATGTATGTTTTGAACTTGCAACCTAAAAACCAAGTACAACCATTTAACTAATTAGTCTAACAATACTTTATATTTTAAATTTAACACCAAATTTGATGAATGCGGGATATTTTAACAATATAAGTTCAACTTTTTAGATAACTATGTTAGAATCGGAATTGCCGATAGGGGACTGGGGTCCGGCTAAAGGAGAACTCTTACACACTCACAACGGTTGGCGCTAATTCGGTTAGGAATTAACATTGGTCTTAACACCACACAGACTGTCACAAACTCTTGAACCGGGTTCAAGTGCGAAAATGTTTGTTTTAGCCTAAAGTAACACACAAATCGGATAGAAATAAGGATTGAGAAGGATCAGTTGAAGTAATTAGAAATTGGTTCGGATAATGAAATGACCGGAAATGATAAAGAATACAAGACAAGGATTTTATGGATGTTCGGAGATAAAACTCATACGTCACCCCTTCTTCTCAAACAATAAGAAGGATATTCACTAGGAATATTCAAACACAATACAACACACGATCAAATTTTATTTACTGCTCGATATTTACTTTATAACTCTCACACAGAATTGTAATACACTTGATTCACAAATACAACTTAATGCTTGTTATTCTTAGAAAGATAAAAATCTCAATATTAAAGTCACTTCAAAAGTTATTGCTTTCTTTAGCTCTTCAACTTCTCCTTTTATAGTGGAAATATGACAACAATCATATTTCTCTTTCTGATTGCATTTAATGCAGTTGGTCAGAAGGAGCCATGTAGCATATAATGCGGTTGAGGCTTTCCAAAGCATAATGTAGCGCTGACCCAAAGTATGTAACTATTCACTTGACAACTGTACACTTGACGACTGTACTTTTGACGGTTACCTGCTCCTTGAAAGCTGCTTCTGAACTTTTATACCAACCCAGGTAACTATACACCTAACAATTACCTACTACCTGCAGACTAACAGCAGACTTGTATCAGAAGGGAAATGACACATTCTGATCCTTTGAAGATCTTCCTCTGCACATTCCCAAAGAAAGTCTGTTTGCACCGAAACGTCAACTGCCAACATTTCTAAATCTTTGATATTGTCTTGATTTAAATCTTCCCGTTGGAAATGTCCATTGACTTATGATTATCCAGAAGTTGAACCAACCGGACACATATCGGTTTGTTGCTAAAGAACCGGTTGATTGGTCCTACTGCTGAGGAGATGAGAACCAATTTCTGATAACAGGTTCACTGATTCTGAATTTTTAACCGAACCGATCTTCTTATAAGATAAGTTAATTAAGTTGATTCCGGTTTATGCTGCTTCAGAGATATGGGTTTGACCGACTAAAAATGTGACCGCTCCTTGTACCTGCACACAAAGTTGAATTTAATTAAGTTCTTTAGATAGTTAATTATATCTAATTTATCTAACAATTTCTCCATTTTTGTTTATTTAAGTTAAATATTCAAAACTCTGTAATCGTTGGCCGGTTTAAAAAACTTATTTTTATTTGGCCGGTTATAAAACGGTTTGATTTGAAGATAGAGTTTTAAAAAAAAAATTGTATGAAAAGTTTTGTTAATTTTTTTTGTATGTTTAACAATTTATCCCTTTTGATATTTTTAAGTTAAATGTATCAAAACCTTTTAATTTGAAACTTGAACCGATTAATAGAAAATTTCCAAAATAGTTCATAACTTCCCAAAAATATTCATAAGTCATAATATATATATATATATATAAATAAGATCATAAAGATAGAGATTTAGTGGCCTCCTTCATTCGACTCGGTGAAGTAGCATTTTAAGACTCCCATTCCCGGTGTAGTGGGATCAGCATTTGTTCGGGAGTCACTTGCTAGTTGACTGGATACTCTACTCGACCGTTGGGGTTTGATCGGTGTGATAGGAATATTGAAGACAAGAGTTCTTTGACTCTGAACAAAATTTTCAACCGAGTTTGCATGAGTTCCTCAA
Source organism: Impatiens glandulifera (assembly GCF_907164915.1). NCBI lineage: Eukaryota > Viridiplantae > Streptophyta > Magnoliopsida > Ericales > Balsaminaceae > Impatiens > Impatiens glandulifera. The sequence goes on from NW_025919409.1 coordinate 9,397, forward strand.
TCTGACTGAACGCTAGAAGGAATAGATCGAAGTGGTTTTGCGCGAATCGGTGTGGTTGAAGCTATAAGCCGGCATTTTATTGGATTCAAAGGTTTAACATCTTCCTCTTCTTCAGGAATCGGATTAACTGAATCAACGGTAGGATTAGCAATCGGTTGAATATTTGTCTGTTCGGTACGAGCCATTACCGCTGCTACTTGATCCCTCTTTCGTTTGTTCGTTTAAGCCCTTGTCTTTTTGGAAATTGGAGAAGAAGGTTTCTTTATATTTTCATTTGCCTCCTCAACAATTAGTTCATGTTGAATATTTTGAGCCGCATCGACGTTTTCACGTACAACCGCATTAGGTCTGTCATCTTCGATTGCTTAAGGGTAAGATAATACATGGTAATCTAACCATCAACAACGTGCTACTAGTTGAAAAACCTGATCAACATTAGTCAATTATGTGATAATAGTTTTTCTGTTGATTTTCAAACTCATGCATGCCTAGTTAAGGATCAGCAGGGTAACACTCTGTGGACCGGAAGCAGGGTAGGAAACTCTTACAAAATAAAATGGAAAATAAGATATCTAATCCCATATGCATGATTGCCAAAAATGGCTATGACATAAGAGATTAAATCATCTTAATTTTAAAATCATTACCTAATTTGAGATTAAAATTTTGTTTGCATAATTTGGTTTTTGGCTTACCTAATTTGAAGTTTTTAAAGGACAAGGTTTGTCATGCTTGCCAGTTAGGCAAGTAGAGCAAATCATTGTTCAAAAGTAAAGAGAAATCTCAGTCTAACTGGTGATTGAAACTTTCACATATGAATCTTTTCGGTCCAATTCCTATAAAGAGATTGGGAAGAATGAGATTCACCCTAGTCATTATTGATGATTTTTCACTATTCACATGGGTTATGTTTTTTGCAATCTAAGGATCAGACGACTGAGAATTTGATTAAGATCCTTAGAAGACTTCAAAACTAAACATTTTTAAGCATTATTAAGATTAGAAGTGATCGAGGAACCGAGTTGACCAACAGACGCCTAACTTACTATCTCGAGGAGTCTGGTATTAAACACGAGTTGTCTAATGCCAGAACTCCACAGCAAAATGATATTGCTGAGAGAAGTGTCAGGACACTAAAGGAAGCAACGAGATATATGCTTGCCGACTCAAGTGTTCCTCAAAAGTTCTGGGCAGAAACCATAAACACAACATGTTATACACAAAATTGGTCAATAATTAATAAACGCTTTGACAAAACACCTTATGAACTGTTCTATGGAAGAATTCCTACAGTCTCTTACTTTCGATTATTCGGGTGTAATTGTTTCATTCATAACAATGGGAAATATTATTTTACCACTTTTGATGCTAAATCAGATGCTGAAATCATATTAGGTTACTCCTCAGTTAGTAAGGCTTTCAGAGTGTACAATAATCGAACACAAATTGTTGAGGAATCCTTTCATGTTGTTTGTGATAAATCTGTTGAAAACAATTCTATTGATCCATTGACCTTGCAAACAGATTAGAAGCAACAAGTCTTGAATCTTATAGTGAAGATGAAGCTCTTGTCAAAATGAATTATTCGTCTGATCAAGGGGCTTATCTGGTTGAGAATCAACCAGATGTCCAAACTTCCATTCAACAGGTTGTTGACAGTTCGGACATCGTAGGGCCATCTGATCAGACGTTTAATCCTTTAGGATCAAACTTCGGATGGAACAGAAATCATCCACCAGAATTGATAATTGGTAATCCTAACTCTCCTCGTAGGACAAAACGTCAATTATTGGATGAAATGGCTAACTCTGCCTTTATTTCTCAAATTGAGCCTAAGAAAATTGGTGAAGCAGTGCTTGATCCAAATTGGATCAATGTCATTCAAGAGGAGTTAAACCAATTTTGAGAAATAAAGTGTGGCATCTAACTCCAAGACCGACTAATCAATTGGTCATTGGACCAAGATGGGTTTTTCGAAATAAGGTTAGTGAAGATGGCTTAGTTTTGAGAAACAAAGCCCGTTTGGTTGCTCAAGGATTTAAAAAGGAGGAAAGAATTGACTTTGAGGAGTCATTTGCACCTGTAGCTAGACTTGAGGCAATTAGAATCTTCATAGCTTATGCATCTTTTAAGAATTTTTAAGTTTTTCAAATGGATGTGAAAAGTGCATTTCTAAATGGTACTTTGAATGAAGATGTATATGTTGAACAACCTCCTAGTTTTTTAGATCATTTTTTACCAAATCATGTTTTTAAACTTGACAAAGCTTTATATGGTTTGAAACAAGCTCCAAGAGTTTGGTATGATACTTTGACTAAATTTCTATTTGATCATGACTTTAATATTGACTTAGTTGACAAAACATTGTTTAGATTTTTTAAAGACTCTCATATTCTGCTTGTTTAAGTCTATGTTGATGATATCATATTTGGGTCAACTAACCCCAAATTATGTGAGAAATTTGTCAAGATAATGTAGGACAAATTAGAGATGAGTATGATGGGATAATTAACCTTCTTCCTCGGCCTTCAAGTTCGTCAACTTGAAAAGTGAGCTTTCATAAACCAATCCAAATATATCGAGGAGCTGTTAAAGAAGTTTGGAATGGAGAGCTGCTCGGTTGCAGTCACTCCAATGAGTTCTTCCAGCAAGCTAGACAAAGATGAAGATGGACAAACTGTTGACATCACTACCTATAGAGGACTCATCCTCTCTTTGCTCTATCTTACTGCCAGCCGGCCAGACATCCAGTTTTTTGTCGGCGTCTATGGAAGATTTCAGGCTAATCCTAAACAATCTCACTATGTTGCTGCTAAGCGAATTTTGAAATATTTAAAAGGAACTAAAAATGTGGGACTATGGTATCCGAAAGATTACATTTTCAATCTAACGAGTTTCTCAGATGCAGATTATGCAGGGTGCAAGATTGATCGAAAAACACCAGTGAAACTTGCTAGTTCTTTGGTGATCGTTTGATCTCCTAGTTCAACAAGAAGCGGACGTCGGTTGCCACGTCTACAGCTGAAGTAGAATATCTTGCATTAGGAAGTTGTTGTTCTCAGCTCTTGTGGGTTCAACAACAGCTGAGAGATTATGGAATTGAAGAAGAAGAATCTCGAATTTTCTACGATAACACAAATGCAATTGCAATCACCTAAAATCCATTTCCGCACTCTCGGACAAAGCATATCGAAATCAGACATCATTTCATCCGAGAGCATGTTAGTGAGAAGCATATTCGTCTTGAATATGTATCAACAGATCAACAAGTAGCAGACGTCTTCACGAAGCCATTAACTGAGACTAAGTATTCTCACTTTAGAAATATTTTTGGACAGGTTGATCTTGACTAATTTATTTGAACTAATCATGCACAAATTGAGGGGGACTCTGTTGTTTAAAAGTAACTAGGCAGACTTGTGTAGATGGAGGTCTCAATCGGTCTAATAGATGAATTGTCTAAAGAAAACGAGTACTTAGACATGTATTTGCTTAAGCAGTCTGTGCTTCAAGGATGGATAAATGTCTTAGTTTAAAACCTATGCCGATTAGACATCTGTAAAACAAGCATAGTTAGACGCTCACGTCTAACCAGACACACGTCTAACACGTGGTGTTCAAGCGTAATTAGACGTCTGAGTCTAATAGACGCTTAGACGTCTGTAAAATAAGCGTGGTTAGACGCCTATCCAACTTAGAGACAAAGAATGTGGACAGTAAGTTAGACGTCTAACTACGTATGTCCTTAGACTTCTCATCTTTAGCAAGGTTTTGAAAACCGTTCCGGTCATCAACCCGGTTTTTTTGGCGAACTTCGGTCCGACCGGTCCAACCGGTTGAACCACTGGTTGAACCGGATTTTAAATTTTAAAAAAATAATTTAAATATATTGGTATATAAATGATATATATATATATATATTTAATTAGACATGTGCAAAATTAATCAAATACTTTTTAAATATTAAGACGTTTTCTAAATTTAATACATTTTCTTATTAAATATTATGTTCAAAAACACCTACCTAAACGTATAAATTAAAAGAGATATCAATTTAATATTTTATAATTATATTAAAATAAAATATAATATATATTTTTATTTCTAAAAATCTAATTTAATAAGTAATAAAAAAAACTACATTTGAACCCTCAATTAATAACAGTAAATAGTACACTCAATTACTCAATTAATAACAGGCAAATAGTATAGACAGAGAGAAAGAGACAGGTTTTGGAGAAACCTTTCTAACCGGTTATTTCTGGTTCGGATTTCCGGTCGAACCGTCTGGTCGGACCGGATTTTGACCGGTTCAAAAGGTAGCCGTATTAAAGTAAAAAATCGAATCGCCTCCTTAACCGTTTCGCGGTCGGACCGGTTGGACCGGCGGTCCGACCGCGTATTTTAAAACCTTGATCTTTAGGCGAGTGAGACAGCTGTCCACTGTTACATTATCTGTCTATGTACTCTTTTCGCCAAAAATCGAACAGTCATTTATCCAATAATTTGAAGACATTTGTCACTAAATGTTAAAAATATGACTAAAATTTCTGATGTCTCTCTACTTCACGCCTTACATTAATGATGGACTTTCATGATTATCTTTAAATGCTGCATCTTTAAATGATGAGTCTCTTGGGAACATGTTTCTATATTTTTGACGGTTTATTTTCTCTATGACTTTAATTGTCATAAGACAGTCTCTATCTATAAAAGTAACGGTGGTATTTAAAGGGATTTAATATCTTTCTTGTGAATCTTTGCATTCTCTCTCTAAGAAATCTTCTTGTATCTCTTAGTAATCTGAATCCCCAGTTCTCAAACAGTTCATCGAAATTGATTCTCTCGCTGAAAAATCTCTCCAAATAGATTTTGCATCAGTCTCTTCTCTAATGATTTCAGAAAGTGTCACTATGTTTAAATCTCTTGAAATTTCTGGGCTGAAAAAGTTTATGGGTGTTCATTACTTCTTTCACGAACAAGTGATTCGTGAATTCTTTGAAACTGTCGGATTCTTCCACAACAAGTAAATCTGTGCAACCATTCATGATAATCGCGTTTGTTTCAGCGAGGAAACATTCACTCTTTTCTTCAGGCTTTCATCGGAATGGATATCTGAATTCCCTTCCTCCTCCGATGAAATTCTATTTGAGATGAAACTCGTCTTCTCGGACCAGTATTTCGAAGGGAATCTCTTCCCTGTTGAATCTCACGAGAAGATTTCCTGTCTGAAAGTTGAGTTTGCCCTGCTCAACGACATCATCTCTAAATCCCTTCTTGCCAAGGATTCCTCCTACACCTACTGTAACAAATTCTTTGAAATGATGGTGGATATTACTAGGAGTGCAGCCATCAACTGGTCGAAGATTCCTTTCAAAAATTTGGCAAAGATGATCTCTTCTCCAAAGAAACGTTATGGGTATGCTGCCCCTATCAACATGTTCCTATGTTGTCTTCTCTTAAAAGTTGGACATGGAGTCCACTTCAATCACTCTAGAGTCCAGAACAACCAATTAATTTTTGACTACGTTTTTAGGGTATGAATTCTTAAGTTGAAGAGAAGAAATCGGGCGACCTATTTGGCTGAAAGAGCTTATTATGAATCTATCGCTCCCAATGATGTTAAAAAGGGGGAAAGAAGTGGCCTAAGGGGAATTAAGGATAGAAAGGGATATGAACAAATCCAATCTTTTTGTAGTTTTTGGGAAATTTTCGCTTATGTTGTTTAACCTCCTCAGATCCTTTGAAAATATGAATATGTGATCTTTTGTTATCTTATTGTTTCGTTGTTTATCAATCTGGTCTATTTGTCTTAATCTTTTAACTAAGTTTTAACATCATCAAAAAGGGGGAATTTTTTGGGTCAAATTATTTTGACTAAAATAAACTAAAGAATAAGATTATTCTATGCCAACCTTATTTTGATGATTTGTGATTAAAACTTAATTGTGAATAAAACTAAGTTGTCTATTTGTTTTTGTGCAGGTGCATTAGACTATGCTAATTTAGACGGGGTCTAAGCAGGATAAATAGACGTGAAACGTAGTTAGACGTGTCCGTCTAACTCTTTTAGACTTGGTCTAAAGGGAATCGTAGTTAGACGTGGTAGTCTAAATCCTTTAGACTTGGTCTAAAGGGAAACGTAGTTAGACGTGGTAGTCTAACTTCTTTAGACTTGGTCTAAAGGGAAACATAGTTAAACGTGGTAGTCTAACGACTTTAGACTTGGTCTAAAGGGAAATATAGTTAGACGAGGACGTCTAACTACTTTAGAATTGGTCTAAAGGGATGCGTAGTTAGACGAGAACATCTAAATCCTTTAAACATGGTCTAAAGGGATGCGTAGTTAGACGAGGACGTCTAACTCCTTTAGACTTGGTCTAAAGGGATGCGTAGTTAGACGATGACATCTAACTCCTTTAGACTTGGTCTAAAGGGATGTGTAGTTAGACGAGGTCGTCTAACTCCTTTAGACTTGGTCTAAAAGGATGCGTTGTTAGACGAGGACGTCTAACTCCTTTAAACTTGGTCAACGGAGCACGTCTAATGCCTTGCTTTAGCAGCCGTCTGAAGAAAGCATACGTCTAACCACGATCAACTAGCTATCTGCTACTCCTGCTCTACTCACTTCTGTGCAGTCTGACAAGCCAGTTAATTGTATCAAATGAACGAATGCCACATACACAAATATCCTTCCAACTGTCTGTCTAGTACAAGACAACTTCAGAGGATATTCTGCGCACTACCAGTTCGGTACGACCATGATCCATTTGCTTAGAGTTTGCTGCATTCTGGTACTATGGGTGACCTTCCAACGGACACTTGCCACGTGTCCGCGGAGAAGATTCGATCGTTGGTGTCCTTCTACTACAAATAGATGCTCAAGGACAACGGATGAATCTCTCGGTCATTGAATTCACAAGTTTACTCTTGCTCTTACTGATCTCTATCATCATTCAAGTTCAAGAGATAAAATCAATTACTAACTAGCTATGAGAATATTGTAAGTTGAACATAGATTGTTCTAGCTGTGAGAATATTGTAAGTTGAACAGAGGTTGTTCTGTTCAATAGAGAGTTAACATCGTTTATTATAAGATGTTATCAATAGTCAGACCATAGTCTCTATTATTAGCACCGATTCTATCAACCATGCTCTATAATAGTTAGGATTTCTAGTGTACCCTATTCTGTTATTGCTCTATTTTGTTGTTGTGTTCTACTATTCATTAAAATGGGAAGAAAGAAAAACAATAAGAATAAGGAAGTCAGAGAATTTGTGATGGAAGGAGTAAATGAGGTAGCTGAAAAAGAAATCGATAGGATTGCTGAACAAATTATCCATGAAAAGCAGGAATGCAGCAAAGGTAAAGAACCAATTACTAATATAAATTCTGAAGAATGTGTAGTAGAAAAACAGGGGAAAATGAAGGAATATGGAAGGTTGTGTATAATGAAAGAGCAAACCTCTTTGGACGTAAAAATCAAATCACAAAGCTACTGATGCATGCAAAGAAATGAGAGATTGTTCTCAATAAAGAGAAAATACAGCAAACAATCGTTCAATTGAATATACATTATCTTCAAAATTGGAACATACTAAAGAAGAAAGAATACGAAAAGATAGTAAACTGGTCAGTGAAAATAATGAGGGAGTTAATGAAGTCCCCTAAATCAAAGAGTTATACTATCAGGAGCAATTCCAACTGGAAGGTAAATGAAGTTTGAAAAAACAATGCAGAAAAGTAAGTAGAAGATCATAATACAAATGTCAAATCTACTTTGATGATTTTAAAACAAAAGTTGAGATTCTCAACTCTCCTTTTGAATTTAAATTGCCCACTGAAGTGGAGGAGAAATGCGTCAAAGATTGAGAAAATATAGTTTTTGGTAACTACATAGGAAAAAATTGTGTATCTTTCCCAGACACTAAGGAATCACTAATGAAACAATGGGAGCAGAAAGGACTGGAGAAGGTTTCTGCAAACATCCATGATCTCTATTTTCTACAATTCAAAAAGGGAACGAACTTGGATGATATTCTGAAAATTGGGCATACTTATATTGGATATAACTGTATGAAGTTTGAGAGATGGTCTAAAGAATTGAGCCTCTTAAGAAAATCAAAGGAAACAGCCCAAATATGGTTCAAACTTAGGAACATTCCAGCACACATGTATAATGTAGAAGTTCTAAGTCACTTTGTCAGTCTATTAAAGAAACCATTTTATATGGACCCAATTATAGAGGGAGGAGAGCACATTATTTTTGCTAGAATAAGCATTGAAGTGCATTCTCAAAGTATACTGCCAAAGAACGTGAAAATTGTTTATAGGAATGGAAATCCCACATTAATGGAAATCTCATATGAATGGAGGCCAAACAGGTGTGCTTTCTGCAATACTTTCCAACATGTTAGTACTAAATGTGCAAAAGCAATTGAGGAATAACAGAAAATCATGAAAGCCGAGGAAGCAAAAAAGTAGGAAAATGAAACGGAAAAATTAAGAATGGAAGAGGATATTGTGGAAGTCAAGGATGGTGATAAAAAAGACAAAAATGAGGAAAATATAGAGGAGGAAAGTAAGAAAGATTCTGGGAAAAGGAAAACAGTGAAGGAAAAAAGTAAAGGGAATCAAGGTGAAGAGGAAAAGAAAATTTTCTATAATGCGAAGGATTAGAATGGAAATAGAAGATGAACCTCGAGTTGTTGTTGATGAAACTCAAGAGGAAGATACCCAAAATTTCAAAGTTGAAACAGAGAATTTTAAAACCGATAAAGATGATTCCAAAACCAATATGGAGTCTGAAGCTGAAGCTGAAGCCGAAGATAATTAAGACAAGAACACATAAATTCAAGTTAAAGATTACAAAGATAAACGCCCTGAAATTCTCAGAAACAATTCTTTCTATCAAATCAAAACGGGCTCGTACAAAGAGAGTATTCAAAATGAGAAACAACAATACTCATTATCATCTTCAATACAACCTCCTTTCATTGTCAGATGAACGGGAAAATTAATGGGAAGAAGGTCTCTCAATGAAAACAGGTGGAATGGGAAAATGCTAGACTGGGATAGTTAAATTTGAATGTAGTCTTTTCTGTTTGTAATCTCTATTTCTTTTTAGTTTTTTTAGTATGTATGAATGTTACCAATCAGTTGGATAATGGATTGGATAAATACGAAACGACACGATCCAACACGATATTTGTACGGAACGACACAATACGATATTATCTCACATGTGTCTTGGGTTGACACGATACAAGTACGAAACAACACCATCGCGACACGATTATGAGTTTATACGATCGTAACATGGTTACGAGTCGACACGGATACATCACGAGTATAGACACGACACAAATATAAGCACGACACGAGCACGAGTATACACACACGAAACAAAATAAACACAATTAGTCACATGACTTAAGCTACTCACATTAACATTCTCTAAACCTATTACATTTTTATTCAAATAATAAATTATTTAATTTTATAAATATAATAATTATAATTAAAATTAAACATACTAAAATACAATAAAAAAATATTAACTTAAATAATATTAATTAAAATAAAATATAAATAAAATAAATAAATTATATGAATAGGAATGTGAGTTTATTAATAATATTTTCGATATTAATTTATTAATTACTTATTAATTATTTAATTATTTATAATTTCAATTATTATTAATACATTAAATAATAAATATATGATAATAATTTTAATTTTAATAATATATATTTATAATTAGATTAAATGCTACCCATCTTTCCCAACTTTCTTTCCCATTTTTTTACTCAAACTACCCACATTTACATTAACATTATTACATTATCACGTCTCTTCCAAGTCTTCTTAATTGTTTTTCATCAAATTATTTTAAAATCTTAAATCACTCCAAAATTTTATAAGTTAATAAAAAAATTTATCTAACAAAAAAATTATAAAATAAAAAGATTAAATTAATATTATTAATTAAATAAAAATATAATTTATAAAATTAATATTAATTAAAAAAATGCAGCACCTAAATATTCTTGGGGCACTTTAGTCAACCCCTAGACGTTAGAACAGTGAATAGTTGTATAAATTTATTTTAACTTACAAATTTTCAAATTACTTTTAATTATATTAAATAAAAAATTAATAATATATAATTATATTAAATTTTTTCCTAAAAAATATTCACTACTAGTTGCAATAATAATTGATTAATATTTGTATATCACTAAATATTTTTAAAAAATTTTTTAAATCACTCTAAAATTTAAAAAAGTTAATAAAACATTATAAAAAATAAATTTTATTTTATCATAAAAAATCTCCACTACTTTTAATTATTTATAATAATAAATATCATATATCTAATTAAATAATTAGGTATAAATTCTTATATAATATTTAAAAATTATAAAATTTCACATTTATCCTATTTAACTAACTTAATATATATATATATATATAATAAATTAATAACTTTATAACAACAAATTTAACTAATTTTGTTCGAATAATTATTTTATATTTTAAAATATTTTAAATAATTGACATTCAAATTATTATTTATAAAACTATATGTTAAAATTTTTATTTACACATTTTATATATTAAATAATTTTTTTAATTAATTTAATATATTTAACTTATTAAATAAATTTAAAATTTCTAAATTAAAATAAATTAATAATCATATTTTATCATTTTTACTAACAATATATTTTAATATATATAAATAAATAAATAATTAAATGAGTGTGTCAAGACACATTGTGTTGACACGATGACAAAGTGTAGTCGGAATAACACGAAACACGAATTTAAACACGAGTTAGCACGACACGAATAAACTTGTAGACACGAATAACACGACACGAAAGATTGAGTGGGTCAAGACATTATAAGGCACGGATAAGATTGTGACATGACACAATACGACGCGATTAAGAGTCTAACACGACTTGTCGAGTCGAATATAAACGTTTATGCACAATGCCCAACACTAGTCCACATTAGTCCACATTATTAGTCCACATTATTGCTGCTTCTATGACATAAGAGATACTTAGAGAGTATGCACGAGATGTTGCCCTTCTTAAAAGAGAAAAATGCAAGGATTTTATAGTGGAGAGTTCTATATTATTAAAATAGAAGAAATAATTATTATGAATAATTGCATTATTCTCAAATTATTCAAATAAATTACTTAAAATTATTGAATTTTTTACCGTTGTCAAACACAAATAAAGTAAAATTATTTTATTTAAATATTTCTCTACGTTGTGCTATCAACCCATTAGTTAATAAAATTTTAAAGGTGAATATATGTAATTTAAATTAAATTATGATAAAAAGCAAGTGTGTATTAATTATATTATAAATTAATATAGAAGTTCAAATGGTAATATTATATAAATTAACACAACATTCATAAAATTAAACTGGTGTGTACACATTATTAATAAAAACCATTTCTTAAATTTTGAAATAAATGATATATATTCTTATACCAAATAAATTCCAAAAAACAATTAATTTTTAAAATTTACCATTCAAAATTATTAACAAATATGTATTTTGAATATTTATTCTAATTTTCATAATATGAAGTTTGTAAAAATATTAAAGGTAATTTGATCATATAGAATAAAAGTAAAGTTTTATATTTTTAAGAGAAAAAAATGTATAAATCATTAATAAATATTACAGATCATATGTATATAATAAATAAATAAAAGAATTTTCAAAATTTTGTTTAAACATATTTCTACTATGTAATTTTAGATCCGAGTCCTTAATAATTTATTCTAGTTTAAATTACTTTATAAAACAAGAAGAGAGAAAAAACAAACAATTATAAATAAATAAAATTGTTAGAAAAATATTTCAAGAAATGATTTCTCAATTTCTTTAAGGTAGACTAACCAAAATTTATCATAAATAAATATTAATACCATACTTAGACGATAAACAAATAGTCGTAAAATGTATTGTAATAAAAAAATATGATGCTTAAGTTAACTAAACTTTTAAAACTCATCCTAAATCAAGAGTAATGCAATACTTAGACCCTAAACTAGTTTAAATCAATTTTTTTTTGGAAAATAGTTAGAACTATTTCATTAAAATCTTAAAAATGGGAGGGTTAGAAATTAAAGTTAGACAAACCCTAGCTATGATTAAGAATGACAATAAAAAAACCCTAAAAAAACTAATTAGTAACATTCATACATACTAAAAAAATTAAAGAAAATAGAGATTACAAACAGAAAAGACTACATTAATTTAACTATCCCAGCCTATCATTTTCCCATTCTATCTGTTTTTATTGAGAGGCATTCTTCCCCTTCCTTTTCTCGTTCCTCTGACGATGAAAGGAGGTTGTATTGAAGATGATGATGAGTAGTGTTGTTTATCATTTTGAATACTCTTTTTGTACAAGCCCGTTTTGATTTGATAGAAAGAATTGTTTATGAGAATTTCAGAATGTTTATCTTTGTTATATTTACCTTGAATTTTTGTGTTCTTGTCTTCATTATCTTCGTCTTTAGCTTCAGACTCCACATTGGTTTTGGAATCATCTTTATCGGCTTTAGAATTTTTTGTTTCAATTTTGAAATTTTGGGTATCTTCCTCTTGAGTTTCATCAATAACAACTCGATGTTCATCTTCCATTTCCATTCTGATCCTTCGCATTATAGAAAATTTTATTTTCCTCTTCACCTTGATTCCCTTTACTTTCTTTCCTTCAATGTCTTCCTTTTTCCCCAGAATCTTTCTTACTTTTCTCCTCTATATTTTCCTCATTTTTGTTTTTTTATCACCGTCCTTGACTTCCACAATATCCTCTTCTATTCTTCATTCTTCCGTTTCATTTTCCCGCATTTATAAATTTCTATAATTCTCTTTTACCCTTTAACTTTATAAAATTATTAAATTTTTAATTTTTTTTATTATAATTTAAAATATAATAATAATAAACTATAAGTAATATTTATTTATATTTAAATGTGTTTAATTTTCTAATTTAAATAATAATAATAATAAATGTGCAATTAAATATATTTTTTATCTCTATAGAAAAAAATGTTTTATTTTAAGTATAATTAACAAATAATGTTAATCAAAAATACAATTTATTAAAATTTTAATTTATTTATTATATTTTTAAATATAATATTGTAAAGTGTGGTGAAATATTCTTAGTGAATATCCTTCTCAAGGTTTAAGAAAAAGGGGTGACGAATGAGTTTTATATCCGAACATTCATAAATCTTGTGTTGCGTTCTTCTTTCTTCCATTCATACTTATTATCCAATCCGTGTGTTAATCTCAGTTCAAACTACTTCCTCACTTGAACTCGGTTCAAGAGTTTGTGACAACTTGTGTAATATTGAGACCGATATTAATCTCTAACCGAATTAGTATCAACCGATGTGAGTGTGTAAGCGTTCTCCTTTAGCTGGACCTGAGACGGACGTACACTTGAGCTCCCAGATTTTTATTTATTTTTATATATAAAGCATCAACTATGGAAATAACATATTATTAGAATATGTATTAGAATTTGAGAGAGGGAAACTTACTTTTTATATGATTTTAGTGAAAGTTTGTTTGATTTTTTGTTTTAGTTGAGATTTGTATAAAAAGTTTATTTGTTTTTAAATTAGTTTTTAAAACTTTATTAATTATTTTACCTTTTAAATATATAAGATAAAAAGATAAGATTATATTTTTTTTAATATATAAAATATAAAGATAAAATAAAAGATATTAAATAAATAAAAAAAAAATGATAAGATAAATAAAGTGAAATGTGAAAAATATTAAATTTTGGGTAAAAGCATAATATATATGCTTAAAAGACATATACTAATATTTTAATAATAATAACACTATTTTAATACCGCTAATACATAATCTCATCTTTGACTTAATTTTCTTTTGAGCTAATTCAACCAAAAAATATTATTTAATTTTATTTTAAGCCAATCGTATTTATATTTTCTTGGTCCGGTCCCTATCTTCAAATAACATATATTTTTTTGTGTGAATCCAAAATATTTTATTTGAATCTATCAACTTACTTAAATATGTTATATTCATCAAGTTAATAAAAAAATAATAACTGTATTAATTTTTATCACGTGAACTTAACTCCATATATACCGAATCTATGTAGGGCTTTTATATAGTTTTTTTTAATATAGTTTTTTTTTTCAAAATTTACTCGTTATTATTTTAAACCCACCGTAAGTTTTTTCAAGCCCACCACAGTTCAAAATTCTGGGTCCGTCCCTGGCGATCCCGATCCTATCAATTGTCTCCCAATCAAATATCGATCTTATTGCACCGGGAAGGGGCTTCGCAACACGCTACTTCATCGACTTGGTCAACCAAGAGGATGAAGGGAGACACTAACTACTATCTTTACCTTTATACTTACTCAATTATTTATGAATACTACTACTTTGGGAAATTATGAATATTTTTGGAAATTTATATTATTCCATTTCAGTTTTAAATTGCATGGTTTTGAATATTTAACTTAAATAATCAAAAAGAGAGAAATTTCTAAATAAACATACAAAATTTTCCATATAAAATTTTTCTTAATTTTTTCTCTTCAAATCAAACCACTTTTTAACCCGGCCAAGCGATTGCTTACTTGCAGGGTTTTGAATATTTAACTTAAATAATAAAAAATGAAGAAATTGTTAGATAAATGATATAGTTAATTAATAAGTAATTAATTATCTCTAGAATTTAGTTATTTGTCATTAGAATTATTAATTATTATTAAAATTAGAATTAGAATTATTTAAATTATAGTAAAAGAAGTTCATATTTAATAGCAAATTAATTGAGAATCTTTTCTTTTTTTTTTCTAGGCATGAAAAGAAAAATATGTTAGGTCACAACTGAACTATTGTTCTTTGTATTCAATTCTTAGAAGTCAAAATATTTGTTTATTAAGAAAATATTGAAATATTTTTTTATTTAAAAAATGTTAATACTTTTAATTATTTTTTAACTCATCTTTTTGTAACTCAATCTGAACAAAATTATTCAAATAACCTCAGTTAATCATATATCATTTTAATCAACTTTTAAAAATAATTTATTTGATATCAATTAAATGTGATTTTCAAACTATAAATAATAAAATGGTACACATGGAATTAGGCACATCTATCACATGTTTTTATTTTGCTTTTACAGTTTAAAAAAAAAATCAAATGAATTCTTTTTAGCCATGATCAACTTTGTTATAATTGACTTAAGCATTTTAATTTCAATTTGAGACTAAAAGATGAAAATGTATTGTATATAATAGTTAATTAATGACAATTAATAATTAATAGTTAATTAATTATTACAAAGTCTTTCCAGCCACCATGCACAACAAATTAAGGTTAATTATCAGATGACTTTTATATATATATTCGTTTAAATTTGTCTAAATTTCAAGGACTAATCTGAATTGATATCAGGCCAAACACGTTGGAGAAGGTGCTTATAAAAAATATAAAAGTAATCATTGCTAGTCGATTATTGCATTTCTGTAATAACTAATGAGGTTAAAAAAATTGAAC
>NW_025919410.1:0-30001 GCF_907164915.1 Impatiens glandulifera
CTTCAAATGCATCTTTCTATTTCATTTTTTTTTTACAAATCATCCTCGATTCTCATTGAATTCAACATCAAATAGTACTTTGATTGATACCAAATGAAGAACATTTCATTCAAGCATTATAAAATCATCAAACAATCAATCAAAATTTCAAGATTCAGGCCAAACATGAATTCTCATCAAATTGATTCAAACCGAATTCTAATGGATTCCACATTATATTTATAACATTCATGTGTTAGTTAGAAAGCTTCATTCGAACTGTAGCCTAAACTGAAGCTTCACCGGAGCGCGATAGACAAATTATCAATTCTCACAAACATGATTACAATAGAGAGAAACATATTCTACTCTACTTAAAATCATCACATGAGTTCAATTATGACTTCAGATTTGAACAATAATGCACAGTTAATTAAGTTTGACCAACAAATAAAGAAAAAATCATCATAGTTTCATCTCATTCTCACGCCAAAGTTGAATTTTTGGGCGATTTCTCTCTTTCGTCATGTTCTTGAAACAACAACCGGAGAAGATGAAGATTATCATCTAACGTCCATCCAAAATTTCAAGCGTTTCTTAGGTACAGTTAGTTTTTTCGTTAAGGAAAGCGTGGCCCATTCTCGTCCCTTGGATCGTTTTTGGAATGTTCCGTAATAGTTGGATGCCTCTTTAGTAATGTTTATTTTTTATTATCTAATCTATATATATATAATGATGCTTAATTATTTTGTTTTAGGGTGAACATCACGTGCTCACCTAAATGAATGGGTAGAAACTCTAAAAGAAAAAAACGGGTAGAAATATAGGATCTTGCTCCCACCTTTTAACCTAGCCATTAACATATTCTCTCTCCGCGACGTTTCAAAATTTTCGTTTACTATTTACAAAAAGAGATCAAGCAAGCTCGGCCATGGAAGATGCTCGCAATGAAGTAATCTATGAACTTACAACCAGGTGAGTTCTGCTTCTTCGTCGGTCACTGATTTTCCTTTCGATCTGATCGATTGTTAAACGATATCCCCGAACACCGCCTGTTTTACCTGACGGATTGCGACTCTTCATCATGCAATGAAGTAATCTCTATTCTATTACAACCAGGTGAGTTCTGCTTCTTCGTCGGTCACTGATTTTCCTTTCGATCTGATCAATTGTTAAACGATATCCCCGAACACCGCCTGTTTTACCTGACGATTGCGACTCTTCATCATCGGTCATCGATGAAAGGGAAAGGAACGTCTCTGCGATGCGGCTTCTTCGTCGGTCATCTATTTGTGTATATGAAATTTGTGTTTTTATTATTTTACCATTTTTGTTGCAGTTATACGGACGTTGGAAGGTCCTTCTTTTCCTCCAGCCTTGGTCCCCAAGGGACACTCCAAGATGGTCTATAGTATTGGCTAGGGTTCTACCAAAGCCTTCGTCCTACTCAGATGGGGCTATCGCTTAATATCGGTTTGTAGTCTATCTACATGTCTTCAATTCTTTTTACATCTATAAGATTCTTCACAGCAATAGCCATGGTGAAGGGGCGTCAAGGAGAAACTATCAGGTAGAAATCTCTTGCCATTTCCATTTCTCTGTCTGTGTTTAAGATGTGGATTTCCTCACACTGATTTCGTTTTAGGGTTTATGTGCGAAGTACGATTTTAGGATACAAAAGGTACGACTGATTATCCTCTCTTTTAGAAATTGTATCATTGCTATTTTTGTGACATAAGAGATATTGAGAGTATGTGGGGATGTTGCCCTTCCTAAGAGATAAAAATGCATGAATTTTATTTTGGACAGTTTGAAAGATATTATTAACATATAGGAAATAATTATTATGAATAATTCCTTTATTCTCAAATAATTCAAATAAATTATTTGCAATTATTGAATTTTTTTACCGTTGTCAAACACAAATAAAATAAAATTATTTTATTTAAATATTTCTTTACATTATAATATCAACCCATTAGTTCATAAAATTTTAAAAGGTTATATTGCACAACACATAGTTAATAAAATTTTAAAAGGTGAATATGTGTAATTTAAATTCAATTATAATAAGATGCAAGTGTATATTAGTTATATTATAAATTTATGTACAAGTTTAAATGGTAATATTATATAAATCATCGCAACATTCATAAAATTAAACTTGTGTGTACACATTATTAATAAAATCAATTTTTTAATTTTGAAATAAATGATATATATTCTTATACCAATTAATCCTACGAAACAACTAATTTAATTTAAAATATACCATTCAAAATTAATAACAAATATATATTTTTGAATATTTATTATAATTTTCATAATATGAAGTTTGAAAAAATATTAAAGGTAATTTGATTGTATATAGAATAAAAGTAAAGTTTTATATTTTTAAGAGAAAAATTGTATAAATCATTAATAAATATTGAAGATTATATATATAAAATAAATAAATAAAAAAATGTTTAAATATATTTGTATTATGTAATTTTAGATCTCGAGTCCATTTTGAGTTACTTTAAAAGTAAACAAGAGAGAAAAACAAATAATTAAAAATAAATAAAATTGTTAGAAAAATATTTCAAGAAATGATTTCACAATTTATCTAAGGTAGACTAACCAAAATTAATTTATCCTAAATAAAGACTAATACTATATTTAGAAGTTGTTAGATAAAATTGGACGGGTTCACGAAACTTAACAAATAAACCTTCCATGCAGGAACAAAGGAACCGGACCGGCCAAACAAAACGGACCGGCTAAGAAGATTAACCGGTCAAGACAACAAACCGACCAGGACATTCGGAACATGACCGCACAAAGAAAGGATCAGGCCAAAGCTAAAAACCGGAAACATCAGACAAGCCGATCAGCCACAAAGGAATAACCGGAAGTTGTCCGGTTAAACCAATCACACCGGAAGTCATTCGGTTAAGTCAAATGACCGACAAGTACAAGAAGACAATTTGAGTATCTGTTGAGTATGATACCAAAGGAACAGACTGAACATTTCCATATCTATACAAGTCTGAGGAAAGTCTGCAGGCTGCAGAAGACAGTTCTACAGGATCTTTCCACTTCGGGATAAGTCAGAAATGAGATCTTCCAAGTATAGACAACTGTTTAACAGACAGTTACCACATTGAGTAAAAGACAAACCTAGCAGGTTTGTCTTACACACCGGAAGAATAGACTGTCAAGTCTGTGAGATTGACCGTCAGGTCTGAAAATATGACCGTAGGGTCTGAATCACTGAATCACTGAACCTCTGAACCTCTGCTCAGCCAATCAGATTCAAGGAAGTGAAATATGACCGTTGACATATTTCATCTATAAAAGGGGCAGTTGAAGAAGAGTAAATGTGGGACAACAAGAGATTTTGAGAGGGACACACAGCGAGACACGAGCAATACAGAGAGCATTTAATTTACAAGTGAAAACAGTGTGTTCTATCTCTAGAGAAAGCCTAAGGGCTAAAGTTGAAGTGTGTATTTTACAATTTCGGTGTAAATTGTAAGTGTGTTATCGAGCATGAAATAAGTCTCGATCGGATTGTACTTGTATTCCTTAGTGAATATCCTTCTCGCGGTTTCTAGAGGAAGGGGTGACGTAGGAGCTTTATCTCCGAACATCCATAAAATCTGTCTTGTTATTTACTTTCTGTCGGTTCCATTTTCTAACCGACCCGTACTAACTTACCTACACCGTTTTAACTCTACCTAAACTGGACCGCCAGCTTACAAAAACCGACCCATCAATATTCAAACCTTCATCATCCGAAACCGGTTCTGCCTATCATACTAGTGTGCTGCTTCAACCTGAAACAAACCTCTTCCACGCTTGAACCTAGTTCAAGGGTTTGTGACAGTTTGTGTAGTATTGAAACTCCGGTGTTAATCTCTAACATGATTAATCACCACCCTTCGAGTGAGACCCGCTAACCGGTCCAACCCCCGGTCCTCCAGCGGCTACCTAGATCCTAACAATTGGTATCAGAGCCAGGTAGTTTCAATACTCAAGCAAGCATGTCTTTCGATAGGCCTCCAATGCTAGAAGGTGATGACTTTGCCAACTGGAAGGCACGCATGCACCTACACTTAATCACCTTGGATGATGAAATGGAGTCCATTCTGGCCGAAGGACCGATTATCATTGATAAGGATAGAAAGGAATGGACAACTGAAGATAGGAGAAGAAACAACCTGGATAACCATGCTAGAAACCGGATCTCCAACAGTGTGGACAGAAATACATACTACAAGATCAGAGATTGCAAAACCGCAAAGGAGACATGGGACACGGTTATTCAGATCTTTGAGGGTAATGAAAGAACAAAGGAAAACAAGATAATGGTGGCTACTCAAAAATTTGAAAGCATCAAGATGAAACCGGGAGAAACGATGAAAGAGTACAGTGACCGGTTCACTGGTGTGTTAGATGAGCTAGCAACTCTTGGTAAGAGGTATGACAACAAGGAAGTTATCATGAAAGCACTAAGATCTCTTCCAAGTGCATGGGACATAAAGACAATAGTGATGAGGGAATCAAACTGCCTAAACAAGATGAAGCTACATGATATATTCGAAGACCTTAAGGCATATGAGTTTGAAATGAGTTTGAAATGAGATCTAGGACTGAGGAGGAAGTCTCGGCCTCAACTTCAACCAGAGCACTAATCACATCCACAGAACCAGCTGCACCTGCACCTGCACCGATCAGAACCGCCGAACAATTTACCAAGGATGCCATGGCAATGCTTGCACAGAAGTTTGGGAGGTTCATGAAAAGAAGCCAACCGACAAACTACAACTATGATGATAAATCCAATGTAAGGTGTTATAACTGTAACTGTTTGGGACATTTTAAGTGGGAATGCAGAAAACTGAGGAGGGATAACCGGAAACCGGATAACCAAGATAACCGAAACAACTATCAACAAACCGGTGAAGAAAGTGAGGTTCAGAAAGCACTGATAGCCATGGCAAATGAAGGAACAGGTATTTGACTCTCCCTATGAAGAATTTACTAAAGATGAGTTATATAATGCATTGAATGACATGGTAGAAGAGTATAAGAACCTACTAGTTATGTTACCTAAGCAACTCAACCTTAGAACCGACCCTATAGTACCCATTCTGACAGAACCAGAAGTACCTGTTATAACCGAACCAGAGGTCATAGAACCTGATGAAATCCCTAGCATAGAAACCAAATTAGAACCTGAACCACCAATTAGGACCGAACAGTCTAATGAACCAGCTAGAGAACTGACCGAAGAAGAAAATGCCCGACTCCAGTATAAGTTGGCCGCATATAAGAGATCTAGTGATATGGTAAAGAAAATGTGTAGCCATTACAGACACCCTTTTTGCATGTTCGGTTTAGGATACACAAAGGATAGCTCCAAAGACCAAAAACCCGTAGAGAAAGTGAGGTTTACAAGGAGTAACCTTCCTCTTATTAGATTCATTAAAAGCTCCTTGACCGCTGAAGAAGAATTGACCGCATATTATACGGAAGAAAAGCTAAAGTATAACTATGTCGGTCCAACCGACTCTGAGAAGTGGCTTGACCCTGCGAAAAGAAAAGCCGACATTCTCAAAAATAGGAAAGCTAATTCTCAACCGCATAGGTCAAACCAAAGATCACCCTCATTTAAGACCTTCTTAGAAAAACTGAGATACCCAAAACCATGTGCCAAAAGGACGGTTAAAACCTTAGCAAAGAAGGCTATCCGGTTTATCAAGGTTTGGATACCCAAGGGACTAATCGCATGTGGACCCAAGTGAATGTGGGTACCAAGTAGTTGTAAATATGTACATTTTGCAGGAGCGACTAGGAAACTCTGAATGGTACTTGGATAGCGGTTGCTCCAGGCATATGACCGGGAACAACAATCTGCTAACCGATATCAAAATAGAAACCGGTGCTCTAATTACCTTCGGTGACAACTCAAAAGGTAGAACTGTGGGCAAGGGTAAGATTGTCCATGGTAACCTAACTGTTGATAATGTGCTTTTAGTAGAAAACCTACGTTTTAACTTACTAAGTATTAGTCAAATGTGTGATGCTGGATACACGGTAGAATTTCTTAAACATGCATGCTTAGTTAAGAACTCTCAAGGCATTATACTGCTAACCGGAAATAGGCTAGGTAATATCTACAAAGTAGACTGGAAAACTAAGGTAGAATACCCTGTATGCATGATAGCTAAGACCGATCAAACCTGGTTATGGCATAAGAGACTAAACCATCTAAACATGAAAACTTTAAACTACATTCGCGGTAAAAAGCTAGTAGAAGGTATTCCTGACATAGTATTTAACAAAGATAAGGTCTGTTCAGCATGTCAAATGGGTAAATAGACTAAGTCAACCTTTAAGAGTAAAGGAAATATCCAATCTAACCGATGCTTAGATCTCCTCCACATGGATTTATTTGGACCGATTCAGGTCGTTAGCCTAGGTGGTATGCTGTACACCATGGTAGTTATTGATGATTACTCTAGGTTTACATGGGTAATATTCTTACCATCTAAACGTGAAACTACATCAAACTTGATTACACTGCTTAAACGTTTTCAAAATGAAAAATCAACTCGCATTAATAGCATTAGAAGTGATCGAGGTACCGAATTTACCAGTAGTACATTAACTGCATTTCTTAATGAATCCGGCATTATACACGAGTTGTCTAGTGCTAGGACTCCTCAACAAAATGGCCTGGCCGAGAGAAGAAACCAGACTCTCAAGGAAGCCGCACGGTCCATGATAGCCGATTCGGGTATTGCTCAGAAATTCTGGGCTGAGGCTATCAACACTGCATGCTATGCACAAAATCGGTCTCTGATTAACAAGTTTCATAACAAAACACCATATGAGGTTTATTTTAACAGGGTTCCTAACCTTAAGTACCTCAAGATTTTCGGTTGTAAGTGCTATATTCATATAAATGGTAAAACATATCTTCCTACCTTTGATGCAAAAATCGATACCGGAATTATGCTAGTTTACTCATCAGTGAGTAAGGCATATAGAGTGTACAACAACAGAACTTTAACCATGGAGGAATCACTTCACGTGGTTTTCGATGAATCGGTTGAAAGTAATACTGCATCATGCTTTGATCTACACAACAGATTGGAAAATACCAATATCCACTCTGATAGTGAAGATGAAGTACCGGTTTTCAGGCGGTTCGTCCATGACTAGATGGGTAATATTGAAACCCAACCGGATCAGGCTGTCCCACGACAGGAAGCTGACACTTCGGTCCAAACCGAGGAGATCGATCGGTCTGACAACCCTGTTCAGCCTATCGATATGTCTAGCCTTGATCAAATAAAAGGTGATTTGGTAGACATCCCTGAATCGAATTTCAAAAGGAACACTAAACACCCTCCTGAGCAAATTATAGGTGACCCTTCAGAACCTGTTCGAACTAGGCGTCAACTTCTGGAAGAATACTTTAATTCCGCTTTCATATCCCAGATTGAGCCGAAAAGAATAGATGAAGCATTGTCAGATCCGGATTGGATCTTGGGAATGCAAGAAGAGCTAAACCAGTTTGAGAGTAATAAAGTTTGGTACCTAGTCCCTAGACCGAAAGATCACCCGGTCATAGGAACAAGATGGGTATTTAGAAATAAACTCAATTAAGACGGTTTGGTCACGAGGAACAAAGCCAGATTAGTGGCACAAGGTTACAAACAGGAAGAATGTATTGATTTTGAAGAATCATTTGCCACTGTAGCTAGAATTGAAGCTATTAGGATTTTTCTAGCTTTTGCTGCTTTCAAGAACTTTAAGGTTTTTCAAATGGATGTCAAAAGTGCATTTTTGAATGGTGATCTACGTGAAGAGGTGTACGTTGAACAACCACCCGGTTTCAAAAGTGCTGAATTTCCAAACCATGTATACCGGCTAAACAAAGCTTTATACGGTCTAAAGCAAGCACCTAGAGCCTGGTATGACACACTAACCGCATTTTTGTTACAACATGATTTCACAATCGGATCGGTAGATAAAACGCTGTTTAAATTTGAAAAGAAGGAACATATCCTACTTGTTCAAATCTATGTAGATGATATCATTTTCGGATCAACCGATCCTAAGTTGTGTGACAAATTTTCAACCTTGATGACTAACAAGTTTGAAATGAGTATGATGGGAGAATTAAGCTTCTTCCTAGGTCTTCAGGTTAAACAACTCGAAGAAGGAACTTTCATTAGTCAACCTAAGTACACCAAGGAGCTCCTAAAGAAGTTTGGGATGGACACATGCTCCTCAGCGGCTACTCCAATGAGCTCATCGGTTAAATTGGACAAGGATGATGAGGGTCAATCGCTGGACCAGATAGCTTACCGGGGCATCATCGGCTCTCTCCTGTACCTGACAGCAAGTAGACCAGATATTCTATTTGCAGTCGGTGTGTGTGGGAGATTTCAAGCCAACCCAAAACAATCCCACTACATAGTCGTAAAGAGGATCTTGAAGTATCTAAAGGGAACACCTGATGTCGGCCTGTGGTATCCAAAGGACTCATCCTTTAACCTAACGATCTATTCAGATGCAGACTACGCAGGTTGCAAGATTGATAGAAAAAGCACCAGCGGAACATGTCAGTTCGTAGGTGACCGGCTTGTTTCATGGCATAGCAAGAAACAAACATCAGTGGCCACATCCACCGCAGAAGCTGAATACCTAGCGGCCGGAAGTTGTTGTTCACAACTCCTTTGGATTCAACAACAATTGAAGAACTTCGGTGTCATAGCCGAAGAGTCTCCGATCTTTTGTGACAACACTAGTGCCATAGCAATCACCTACAATCCGGTTCTACACTCCAGAACCAAGCACATTGACATAAGGCACAACTTCATTCGGGAACATGTAATGCTGAAGCATATTCGGCTGGAATACGTACCGACAGATCAACAAGTAGCCGATATCTTCACCAAGCCTCTACAGGAAGCTAAGTTTTCTCAATTCAGACTTACTCTCGGTTTAACCGATATTAGTCAGATACTTCCTAAGGATGCTTAAAGGAATTCGGTTCGGACAGACAAAACCGGTAGTTCTTTCTAAACTGTAAGATTTCAAATTCTCAAGGTATATATGGAAGAACCGCCTGGCTTATCAGATAGAGTAAACCGACCGGTTATTTAGTGCATGCACCAAATAACCGCCTCGGGACGAACAACTGATAACTGACCGGTTCGGAAATAAGTAATCTTAGATTATTTGAACTTCAAACAAAAGTGGAATAATTATCTATGTTTAAGCTTATCTGTTCTGTAACATTTCCTTTTCAAAGTAAAATGGTCACACCTAAAAAGACGTGAAGATTTAATGATATCTTTCATGGTCCAGGTCTATGACCAACACCCCTAGCCTGCAGACATGCTTATTTTATGCAAATCCTTTTCACCTTTGGATAATAGACATCATCCCCTGTGATACCTGGATAATAGGGTTCTCTCTCCACTAGTATATAAGATGAACAAATCTTAATCAAAACAATCACAAGTCATAACCTCTCCTCTCACTAAGACAAAAATGTCTCAGTTTTCAAACATCTTCCAAGTAGACTTCAGATCTGCGAAAAGCACTGAACACTATGATGTGTTCAAGATGATAAAATCACTCGAAGACGCAGGTCTTCGATACTTCTTGGATGACAAGCACGTCATCTATCCAGATTCTGTTCTGGAATTCTTGTACATTGCAAGGATCTTCAGAGGAACACCGCATTTTGACACTCACATCCAATCTCAGGTGGGCGATGTAGTATTCGACTTTACAGAAAGCGACTTTGGGCGGTGCTTTGGCTTGCCAAAGCAAGGTTTGACAGATCTCAATGTTCCGGCCGACTTAAAGGACGAGATCTCCCTAACTTTTGCCCGGTCTAACGAACCCGTTAGTGACCATGGCACAAAATCACTTCTGAGGGCTGAATATCAGCTCCTCAATGATGTCATAGGTCGAAGCATCCTAGGGAGGGATGTGACGAATACTTACTGCACCGCCTCTTTCAACATGATGGCAACAATCACCACCGGGACCCCAGTTAACTGGTCACGAGTACTGTTCGACGTTCTAATCTGGATGATTAGCGTTCGAACAGTCGGCCTCGTTCCCCAGCTGAGTTGTCTGCTCGTTGAGCTTGGTGTACCGACCTGTCCAGGCGAAGGTCTAAATCAAGCTCAGGTGCTAACAAAGGAAATAACCGACTCCTTCTACGAGCGGTTTGAAAGAGATTGGAGGAGGAGGAACCGCCGCAACAACCCCAACGGTGCGGTCTCCTCCAGCGGTCGTTAAGTCACTTCTTCCTACACCCGGTAATTTTGCTGCACGCACCGGGTGCATCTTCACCCAACCTACCTATGATCGCTTCGGCTTTATCAATGTTCTCTTCGGCTTTATCAATGTTCTCTTCGGCTTTATTTACGTTCTCTTCGGCTTTATCCATGTCCCTTTCGGTTTTCCTTGATTACTTTCCATTGTGTTGGTGCATTAATGAAAAAGGAATATTTAATTAATGAAGTAACCCCCCAACCACCTGAGTAATCAATACCCAACTAACTTCGTTACTTCTCAACCAAATCCCACCTCGAGCTCCGCAATAAATTAAAAGTAACTCCTTCCCAATGCGTTTTGGAAACATAAATATTCTCTTCCTTAATGAGACAAAACTGACATTCAATGCTAATATTTTCCCTCCAAAACCGACCCTATATAAAGGGCCAGCCTGTAATCAAATCAACACATCCTGAAACATATAAGTCTCTTGAAATCTCTTGAACATTCCTCCCCATCCTAGCAAAAGTTATAATCATGCCGAGCCGAACATTGGGAAACTTTTTGAGCATTAACTTCGATTCATGCATGGAACAATGGGACGGAAATCATGCAAAGAAATTCATGTTTGAATCTCTAATTGACACCGGACTTCGAACATTCCTCGAAGAATCCGGTCCCATTCTGATTGAAGATGTTAAGACCTTCTTTCGAAGCGCTTGCATCAGGGGCAATTACATCGTCTCTACGGTAAGAGACCATACTTTCTGGCTCGATGAAGCCGAATTTGCCCACCTATTCAACTTGCCCACAGATGGGTTTTTCTGACTTTCCAACCCAGGAGGGAAGTGCTGCATTTGAACACACACTATACCTCTCTGGAACCATTGTTCCGGTGGAAAACTATGGGTTAAAAACCCGCCTCGGTCATCACGCCCAACTCCTTCTTGAGATTGTGACCCGGTCTATCCTGTGTCAATCTCCAAATCAGCGGTACTCCAAGAACACTTACAACATGATGACCCATATTGTTAGCAAAACGGCCATCAACTGGTCAACGGTCATCTTTCAAAGCCTGAAAAACATGGTGATAACCAAGAAATGTCTCGGTTATGCACCTCACATCAGTAAGCTCATTCTCAAATACCGGCCAGAATTTGGACCGGGCACACCGGCATCCCCCTCGAACATCCTTGACATGAATGTGGTGGAAGACAGACTCTCTAAAGTGGTTATTACATAAGCTATAACTTTCCCTCTTATGTATGTTTGTTTTTACACCGATCTATCTGTCGGTTTCTGTTCTGTAATGTCTCTTCAATACAAATCTATTTCCGTCTAAATGACCGAGTCATCTTAATATCTATCTAAGTAACCGGTTAATATTGTCAAAATAACTGGGCTCCTATCCGGTCTCAAAGAAAACCGCTTAAACTCAAAAGATTGCAAATAGTCTTCTTGTTCAAAATAACCAGTTAACTTTCAATAACCAATCTCTCCGGTTAAGTTAAGAAAACTATAGCATCAAACAGTTTCAAAAAGAGAGATCACGTCATCAAAGTCGAAATCAATAATTTTGGAGGGAAATTTCCCGCTCAAAACTTCCCACCTCCTGACATACCGCCTATTGACTTACCGCCTTTTCGATAGCCACCCTTTGGCTTTCCGCCCACGGTTTGCCGTCCATTCGGCTTGGAGGGAAAACTCCCGCCAAATGTTGATGGGACGGTTGGGTTTCCAAACCGCACCTATAAAAGGGGCTTTTGGCCATCTCATTTCACTTTCACGCGAAACAGCTTTCTCTCTCTAAGCTCTCAAATTCTCTCAGCGGTTATCTACTCTCATTCTTCCAAACTCTCTCAATCATCTCAAATGGGGCGCAATTCGGTTTTGTTCAAGCACATGACTCAAGTGGATTTCGAGGAAATCCGACAGAAGGGTACGCCTGCAGCAAAGGGAGTTATTGACCGGGTAGCCGAAGCCGGTCTTGAGTATTTTCTCGACGGACCCCATGTCTTATACAAAGAAGTGGTTGAAGAGTTCTTCAACACCGCAACTCTATCCGGCGACAAGATCACCGCGACTATCAGCGGTACCGAATTCGAGCTAACCGAAGAATCGGTTGCGGAAAGCCTGCGCCTTCCAACAGCCGGCCGAGATGCAGCGGCGGATCTAGAACTAAAAACATTCGAGGCAGCATGCCAGATTCTCTCAGCAACCAAGGAACCGGTAAAAGTATCCGGTAACAAAGCAACACTACGACCGGAGTACATACCGCTTTGTGACATCTTTACAAAGGTGGTTCAGGCGAAAGAAGGAAATTACAATAGCCTCACCAAGGCCAAAATCGGGATGCTGGTCGGCTTAATAGAAGGTACGAAAGTGAACTAGGCGAAGGAAGTATTCAACAACCTAAAGGATATGGTGAAACCGGATTCAACCCGGTCATGGGGATACACCATCCCCCTTGGAAAAATCTTGCTCCATCACAACATCAACACCGGTCCTGGTGTCACTATCTGACCAGGACGGTTAATAAGATCCAAACACTTCCTGGAGAGGAAGCAGCCGGCACCCGGCTCCACAAGTGGCCGAAAGAAGACATCCGCCAAGAAATCGGCCTCGGCAAAAGAAAAGGCCGGAAGCAAGGGCAAGGAGAATGTAGTCTTCTCGGAACCGCCAGCACAAACAAGGGATGAGGAAGAGTCGACTTCCACGTCTGAACGAACCGATTCGGAGAAAACCGATGAAGAAAGACCGAATGATGAAGAGCATTCGGGTACAAGTCCCATCAATACCGGTGCGGCCGGTAGCACTGAGAACGCCGAGGCCGGTGGAGAAAGTAGTGAGGAAGAGGAGGCCTCCCCTGAAGACGATCAGAAGAAGGCCGACATCATAGCGCGCAATATCCTGGAGACCATTGCACTACGAGCTGAAAAGGTTGGCGAATTATACCGGGAATGACACAAGTACCGGTTCAGCAAACTTTATAAACACATTTTACCGGCTTAACCGACGAAGAGTGTTTCCAAAGGCTGAAGAAAATAGAGGGAAATAGTCATGGACCTCACAAACTCCGAAACTATTCACGAAGCCTTGGGACGAACCGCCATCATAACACCACGAGCCCGGCTACAGAAGCTAACCGTACGGATCCGGAAGATTAAAGAAAAGTATGAAGAGGGAACACCGGAGGCCAACTTAACGCTCTTGGTGCTAGAAAGACTTGAGAAAGCGAGAGGAGAATTAGATGAAGATATAGAGCGGCTGGAAGCAGTGTGCGGACAACGAGGAAAACCGCACTTTCTAGCTTCTGAGACCGATCATGAAGCAACTCCTCCTCGGGCGAATTCGGTGATAAACGAAACCAGCGAAAGGATAGAAGCTCCTTTCACCGAACAACCTGGAGTCTCCAAACCGGGTATTACAGAAGAAAGGGTTAAGTTCCTCCTTCAAGAGTTTGAAGACTCAACGGTTCACCCATTAGAGGAAAGAATGAAGAGAACCGTAAGCCTGGAACTCCGGTTCGCCAACAATACAAGGCATACTCTGTTAAGGGCGGATGACCGATCTCACAAGTCGAAGCTGACTACCGGGAAGAAGCGGTTTTGCGCAGCAACCAGCTTCACCGAACCGAGGCCTTAGAAGAAGACACCTCAGGACTAAAGGATGACTTCGATCGGCTTAAAAGAGAGACCGAACAAAGATTAAGAGAGGTCACTGAGGATCTGGTCGGCACAACACTTGATAGGGTCTCGGAACTGGAAAAGAAGAATGCGGGTCTTGAAGACCGCAACGACAAACTCGAGGCCGACCTCAAGGCGCTTACCGCACAAGTTGATGAATTACTCAAGGCCAAGTTGAATGCGGATCAAGCGGTTGTGGAGGCAAATGCCCGAGCGGCTAAGGAAGTCTAGGATGCGCTGACGAAGAAGCAAGAAGAGAAAAGGAGCCACCACAACTTACCGAAGAAGAAATAGCCGAACACGAACGAAGGGTGATGGCTAAGTATCCGGGACTTGTAGAGTCCGTAGCCGCTCAAGCCGCGGAGGACGAAGAGCGGTTGAATACTGAAAGACAAAGGCTTGAGGGATTTGCGACCGCTCACAAGAAGAAGACAACGGCGGCCCCTCCATCTTCGGTTCCGGCAAAACGAAAAAAAAAATCATCAAAGAAGGCTCAAGTGGCCGGGCTGCTAGATGGGGTCACTAACACAGTTATAGAAAGTCAACTGGCCCAGGCTACTCAAACCGAAGAAGAAGATGAAGAGCACCTACAGCGGCGGCCTACAAGACAGCGAGTCTCACGACCGGATAAGAAAAAGCAGACCAAGGACATGATGGCCAGATTCAACTTCTCCGACTCAGAATAGGGGCTTACCTTTCTTAACTATGCTTATTTCGGTGTTTATATAATATTTTCCCTTTCTCGGTTATTTCTATATATATATAAAGTTATTTTTAAAACCGGCCTATATTTGCATCTTTACATGGTTTTGATAATTTTAAATAAAATAATCAAAAAGGGAGAAATTGATAAGATAAAAGATAAGACTTTTCCAAAAATTTTCTCAAAATTTCTTTCAAATTTTTTCGAAAATTCTCTAAAGTCAGTTTTAAAAATCCGTTCAAAACAAAGAACCGGCCTACGTTTGCAAACTTACATAGTTTTGATAATTTTAAATAAAATAAACAAAAAGGGAGAAATTGCTAGATAAAATTGGACCGGTTCACGAAACTTAACAAATAAACCTTCCATGCAGGAACAAAGGAACCGGACCGGCCAAACAAAATGGACCGGCTAAGAAGATTAACCGGTCAAGACAACAAACCGACCAGGACATTCGGAACATGACCGCACAAAGAAAGGATCAGGCCAAAGCTAAAAACCGGAAACATCAAACAAGCCGATCAGCCACAAAGGAATAACCGGAAGCTGTCCGGTTAAACCAATCACACCGGAAGTCATTCGGTTAAGTCAAATGACCGACAAGTACAAGAAGACAATTTGGGTATCTGTTGAGTATGATACCAAAGGAACAGACTTAACATTTCCATATCTATACAAGTCTGAGGAAAGTCTGCAGGCTGCAGAAGACAGTCCTACAAGATCTTTCCACTTCGGGATAAGTCATAAAAGAGATCTTCCAAGTACAAACAACTAACTGTTTAACAGACAGTTACCACATTGAGTAAAAGACAAACCTAGCAGGTTTGTCTTACACACCGGAAGAACAGACTGTCAAGTCTGTGAGATTGACCTCCAGGTCTGAGATTGACCGTCAGGTCTGAAAATATGACCGCAGGGTTTGAATCACTGAATCACTGAACCTCTGCTCAGCCAATCAGATTCAAGGAAGTGAAATATGACCGTTGGCATATTTCATCTATAAAAGGGGCAGTTGAAGAAGAGTAAATGTGGGACAACAAGAGATTCTGAGAGGGACACACAGCGAGACACGAGCAATACAAAGAGCATTTAATTTACAAGTGAAAACAGTGTGTTCTATCTCTAGAGAAAGCCTAAGGGCTAAAGTTGAAGTGTGTATTTTACAATTTCGGTGTAAATTGTAAGAGTGTTATCGAGCAGGAAATAAGTCTCAGTCGGATTGTACTTGTATTCCTTAGTGAATATCCTTCTCGCGGTTTCGAGAGGAAGGGGTGACGTAGGAGCTTTATCTCCGAACATCCATAAAATCTGTCTTGTTATTTACTTTCTGCCGGTTCCATTTTCTAACCGACCCGTACTAACTTACCTACACCGTTTTAACTCTACCTAAACCGGACCGCCAGCTTACAAAAACCGACCCATCAATCTTCAAACCTTCATCATCCGAAACCGGTTCTGCCTATCATACTAGTGTGCTGCTTCAACCTGAAACAAACCTCTTCCGCGCTTGAACCTAGTTCAAGGGTTTGTGACAGTTTGTGTAGTATTAAAACCCCGGTGTTAATCTCTAACAGGATTAATCACCACCCTTCGAGTGAGACCCGCTAACCGGTCCAACCCCCGGTCCTCTAGCGGCTACCTAGATCCTAACAGAAGTTAATTCATTTTTAACCAAATAGTTGTAAAATGTACTATAACAAAAAATAATATGATGCTTAAATTTTAAATCATTCTTAACTAAATATTTAAAAGTTAAGAGTAATACAATGCTTAAACACTAGTTATAAAACTTTTTAAAGATATCTTTAATCAAGGATTACATTATAAAAATATCAGAGTTATGATTTTTATAATTACAAATTTTAGCACTATCTTATATAAAAAAAATAAAAGTAACAAAAACAAACCATCACCTTAAATTGTCAATCTAAATCACTTAAAATAAAAGTTACAAACTTCGAATCTAAATCAATTTCACAATTTTCTTTTTAATAATATTATATACATTAAATACTTATTTATTAATTCAATCAAAACCAAATTCTAACCTAACAAAATTAATTTATTTATAAAATTATGTTGAGTCAAATCAAATTAACAAAAATAAACTAAGAAAATAAGTTTATTCAATGCAAACATTGTTTTGATGATTTATGTTAAACTTAGTTATGATCAAGTAAAGTCGAAGAGCTTAATGTCTTATTGAAAACAAATGTGACTAAGTTGTTTACTTATTTTGTGCAGACACAAATCTAAAAGATTTTTCTACTTCAGACGTCTTACGTAGTTAAACAAGGAAGTTTAACTCCTTTAGACGTGGTCTAAAGTGAAACGTAGTTAGACAAGGTAGTCTAACTCCTTTAGACGCGGTCTAAAGGGAAACGTATGTAGTTAGACGAGGTAGTCTAACTCCTTTAGACGCGGTCTAAAGGGAAACATAGTTAGACGAGGTAGTTTAACTCCTTTAGACGCGGTCTAAAGGGATACGTAGTTAGACGAGGAAATCTAACTCCTTTAGACGCGGTCTAGAGGGATACGTAGTTAGACGAGGACTTCTAACTCCTTTAGACGCGGTCTAAAGGGTAACGTAGTTAGACGACGTCTAACTCCTTTAGATGCGGTCTAAAGAAGAATGTCTGATGCTTTGCTTTAGCAGCCGTCTGAAGGAAGCATCCGTCTAACCACGTTCACTCAGCTGTTTACTGTTCCTGCTTTCAACAATATGACAAGCCAACTAATTCTATCAAATGAATGAATGCCATGTACGCGAATATCTCTCAATTGCATTCCCAACACAAGACAAGATCAGAGGATATTCGGCGCACTACCTGTTCGGTACAAACACAATCCAAATACTTAGAGTCTGTTGCACTCTCGTACTATAGGCGGTCGTCCAACGGACACATTCCACGTTTCCACAAAGAATATTCGACCGTTAGTGCACTTCAACTATAAATAGAAGCCCAAGGACAACGGTCGAACTGCCCTTTGGAGAAATAGCTTTTTTGAACTTCGCTTCACACATTCGCTTCAAGAAAGCCTCTCAAGCTAAAGAAAAATCTCTTAATGTCTAGCTGTGATCATATTGTAATTGCATACTGTCTTTTATGTGAGAAATATCAGTATTGTAAGTTGAACAGAGGATGTTCTGTTCAACGGAGAGTTAGTTAGTTCAGTGAGTTGTATCTGAATCAAAGTCTTAGTGGATATCATTCCGGTTGTGGAAATAGGGTGACATATGAGTTTTATCTATAAACATCCATAAAACTCCATGTGTTCTTTACTTTCTGTCATTTGCATTCATTTGACTAAAACTTCAAATCCAACATTTATTTCTATAAAAAAAAATTATGCCCGACCGACCGACCATTTTGATTCTCTTATGTTAAAAAATGTTTTTAAAACCGAACGGTCCGATTTTGAAGTTTCAGACAGTTTGAGTTTAATCTTGGTTTTGGGTTTAGGGTTTAGGGTTTGTCTCTATACGGTTCGAGTGCGTTCTAAGCATTGTTGAAAAGCGGATAACGCACCACGACGGTCGTTGATTCGAACTTTTCTTTTAATAAAAAAAATGGAGAGACTTGATTTCTGCCTACACATGTTTAGAGCGAGAGAAAACGAAAAATATATCTCTTCCGCCATTTTAGCGTGGGGAGAAGGTTTTAGAGCGAGAGAAAACGAAAAATATATCTCCTCTGCGTTAAGACCTTGAAGCTTTAGTTTTCGAGGTTTATTAACTTTTGAATACACATGTATTTTGGTTTCTGTAAAAAAATGTTCTGCCCAACTGACCGATCATTTTGATTCTCTTATGTTAAAAAATGTTTTTAAAACCGAACGATCCGATTTTAAAGTTTCGGACAGTTTGAGTTCGATCTTGGTTTTGGGTTTAGGGTTCGTCTCTGTACGGTTCGAGTGCGTTATAAGCATTGTTTAGAAGCGGATAACGCACCAGGACGGACGTTGATTCGAAGTTTTATTTTATAAGAAAATGGAGGGACTTCATTTCTTCCTACACATGTATAAAGAGAGAGAAAACGAAAAAGATATCTCCTCCTCCATTTTAGAGTGGGGAGAAGGTTTTAGAGCAAGAGAAAACGAAAAAGATATCTCCTCCTCCGCCATTGTTAAGACCTCGAAACTCTGGTTTTCTGAGTTTATTAACTTTTGAATACACATGTATTTTGGTTTCTGTAAAAAAAAATTCTGCCCGATCGACCGACCATTTTGATTCTCTTATGTTAAAAAATGTTTTTAAAACCGAACGGTCCAATTTTGATGTTTTGAACAGTTTGAGTTCGATCTTTGTTATGGGTTTAGGTTCGTCTCTATACGGCTCAAGTGCGTTATAAGCATTGTTTAGAAGCGGATAACGCACCAGGACGACCGTTGATTCGAAGTTTTCTTTTTATAAAAAAATGGAGAGACTTCATTTCTGCGTACACATGTATAGAGTGAGAGAAAACGAAAAAGATATCTCCTCCGCCATTGTTAAGACCTCGAAGCTCTGGTTTTCTAGGTTTATTAACTTTTGAATACACATGTATTTTTGTTTCTGTAAAAAATAATTCTGCCCGATCGACCGACCATTTTGATTCTCTTATGTTAAAAACTAATTTTAAAACCGAACGGTCCGATTTTGAAGTTTCAGACAGTTTGAGTTCGATCTTGGTTTTGGGTTTAGGGTTCGTCTCTATACGACTCAAGTGCATTCTAAGCATTGTTTAGAAACGGATAACGCACCTGGACGGCCGTTCATTATAAGTTTTCTTTTTATAAAAAAAAAATGGAAAGACTTCATTTCTGCGTACACATGTATAGAGTGAGAAAAGACGAAAAATATATCTCCTCCGCCATTTTAGCGTGGGGAGAAGGTTTTAGAGCGAGAGAAAACGAAAAAGATATCTCCTCCGCCATTTTAGCGTGGGGAGAAGGTTTTAGAGAGAGAGAAAACGAAAAAGATATCTCC
Source organism: Impatiens glandulifera (assembly GCF_907164915.1). NCBI lineage: Eukaryota > Viridiplantae > Streptophyta > Magnoliopsida > Ericales > Balsaminaceae > Impatiens > Impatiens glandulifera. The sequence continues at coordinate 19,637 of NW_025919410.1, forward strand.
TCCGCCATTGTTAAGACCTTGAAGCTCTAGTTTTCTAGGTTTGTTAACTTTTGAATACACATGCATGTATTTTTGTTTCTGTAAAAATTAATTCTTGCCCGATCGACCGACCATTTTGATTCTCTTATGTTAAAAAATATTTTTAAAATCGAACGGTTCGATTTTAAAGTTTCGGACAGTTTGAGTTCGATCTTGGTTTTGGGTTTAGGGTTCGTTTCTATACGACTCAAGTGCATTCTAAGCATTGTTTAGAAGCGGATAACGCACCAGGACGGCCGTTGATTTGAAATTTTCTTTTTATAAAAAAAAATGGAGAGACTTAATTTCTACGTACACATGTATAGAGTGAGAGAAAACGAAAAAGATATCTCATCCGCAATTTTAGCGTGGGGAGAAGTTTTAGAGAGAGAGAAAACGAAAAAGATATCTCCTCCGCCATTGTTAAGACCTCGAAGCTCTGGTTTTCTGGGTTTATTAACTTTTGAATACACGTGTATTTTGGTTTCTGTAAAAAATAATTATGTCCGACCGACCGACCATTTTGATTCTCTTATGTTAAAAAATGTTTTTAAAACCGAACGGTCCGATTTTCAAGTTTCGAACAGTTTGAGTTTGATCTTTGTTTTGGGTTTAGGGTTCGTATCTATATGGCTCAAGTGTGTTCTAAGCATTGTTTAGAAGCGGAAAACGCACCAGGTCGGCCGTTGATTCGAAGTTTTCTTTTTATAAAAAAAATGGAGAGACTTCATTTATGCGTACACATATATAGAGTGAGAGAAAACGAAAAAGATATCTCCTCCGCCATTTTAGCTTGGGGAAAAGGTTTTAGAGCGAGAGAAAACGAAAAAGTTATCTCCTCGGCCATTTTTAAGACCTCGAACTCTGGTTTTATGGGTTTATTAACTTTTGAATGCACATGTATTTTGGTTTCTGTAATTTTTTTTTTGCCAGACCGACCGAACATTTTAATTCTCTTATGTTAAAAAATGTTTTTAAAACCGAACGGTCCGATTTGATGTTTCGGACAGTTTGAGTTCGATCTTGGTTTTGGTTTATAGTTCGTCTCTATACGGCTCGGGTGCATTCTAAGCATTGTTTATAAGCGAATAACGGTGTTAATTCAAAGTTTTTATTTTATAAAAAAAATGGAGAGATTTCAGCCTTTTTCAGTTTGGTTCGAGCAAGATCTGAAATGATCTGGCCTGGTGAGTGATCTGCGTGGTTTGTCTTTTGATTGAACCCTTTTGCTAGAAACTTCTCTTATTTTATTTTAGCAGCTAAATATTTTTTATAAATTTTAATAAAATATTTTTTCAACAAAAATAATAATAATTTTTTTATTAAATCTAGGTTTAATTTTATTTCTAGTTACTAACTTGTTTATGTGCATTTTACAGGTTTTATTTTTTCAGATTCCATTTGTGACCGGTAACTTAATTTTTATTTTATTTATTTCTATTTTGGACACTTATTAGATGCATAATTAGGATTTACTTTGAATAAAAACATTGTAGAAGCATGTTTAGGTTTTTGGATAGTAATGATTTAAGTATATGGTCTCTACAAAGCGTCCGTAATTTCCCAAATACCGAACCGAATTTATAAAACAAAACGCATTTTAGTAAACACAAACTTTTTTTCCTAATATTTTTGAACAAATTGAATAACGTCTCTTAAATTAAATTTTAAATTCCGTTCAAATATTTCTTAAATGATAACATTCCAACTAACTTGTTAGTTTAGAAGAAGAAAATATACATGGTCTAGTTTGATATTCAAATTTAACATCATCTGTTTTCTAATCATTTTATATATATATAGATCGATCGAAAAAATTGGCCCTTAAAATGAAGTGTCCCTTAAAAGACAAACATTTTCAGTGAAGTTTTTTTTTAAAATTTGATTCAAAAGAATTTTTAGTGTTTATTTGTGAAGGTTAATCTCTTATTTAAAGAGAAAATATATATTTTCATTTAATGGAAGTTTAAATACCTAGATACCTATACTCTTTTTTATTTTTCATCTTTTTGCTTATTGCTCTAAGAATTTCTTCATACAGGAAGCTGGTACCGAATGGGTTCAAATGCAATGCCTGCATTATGTTGTTGCCTTGGGGTCCAATCAAGTTCGGCTTCAGCGTGAGTTACATTTCTCAACCTTCTTTCTTTCATCATTCCTAAACGAGAAAGTCAAATTGTATGAACCTAAGCTAATTCTATTGTTCACGCACTTAAGTTCTTTCCATCATTGATGGATTATTGGTCTCTTTACTCTGTTTTGTGTTTTTTAAGTTCTTTCATCCTTATTCTTTTTTGGGTTTTTGAATTTCCTTAGGGTTTTGCTTGATTCATGTTTTGGGTATTTTTACAAGATCTCAAATTTTGGGTTTATGTGGTTTGAAATTCTAAAATATTCGATTCCATATGAATTAATTACTCTTTCCACTCCGAACTGACTAAACTTTATTGCCTTAGTTCTCATGTCAGATTTCTGAATACATCGGGCAAAAAGGGTATATATTACATAACTTAGCTTAAACAGTATCATTTCTGTTCATATTCTTATTGAATGATTGTTTGCAGTCTTTGATGAATGCAGCCATTCCAAACATCATTGGTTGGTTTTCCATTTCATTTGCTAAAGTGAGTGTTTCTTACTTAATCAATTTCATCAGCCAGTCCAAACATATCATCTACTCACTTTTATAGCTTTTTGAGTTAGAACTTTTCCTTTTTTTGTACATGGGACGATTGTTGTGTGGTTCCGCCATGTAGAACCAAGAAGAAAAGTCAATGATTAGGATAGTTTGAGACAATGAGAATAAATTGACAGAAATGGTAATTGATAACCCTTTCTAAAAGTTTGAGAAAAGATTTGTTTAAAAAATAATTTAAAGGCTGAAATTAAATAATGATAATTTGCCCCCATTAATTAATATAGGTTATATTATCCTCTAAGAAGGATCAATGTTCAGATTTACACTGGAATTAATATGTGGGTGAATGGGTAAATTATATAAAAACCTTACCTCTTAAAATTTGATAACATTAATTAGATGAAACTCTTTGTTATGATCAATGTATTTGCAGTTTAGGTTTATCCTCTTCAATCTAGAAAGGTCGCGCTAAATTGAGAGTTTATCTATACCAATTTTCAGAGGATTATGGAGATGAAAGGGGATTCTCAGTTACAATTCAGTTACAATTTAATTGATTTTATGGAATTAAGTTGGTATGCAACTATGGTGAGACGGTGGTTTACCATTGTAGAATACAAACTGAAAGAATAGGGAGAATCTTGTTTAATCTTCTTGCCCTTTACATCAAGGAAATATCCAATATATATACATTATAAAGATTAATAAGGAAACTAATAATATAATAACGATATTATTTTATATGCCTAATATAAAATTATTTTCATAATCTATTCACATATATTATTTTATATTCCTAATATAAATATTATTTCCATAATCTATCACACCTCCGCAGTCGAAACGGGAGCTTTGCAAACGCTGAGACTGGCCCGAAAATCATCAAATAAAATCTTAGGCAGACCTTTAGTAAAAATATCTGCAATCTGGTATCGGGATGGCACATGCAAGACACGAACTTCACCCCGTTGGACTTTCTCACGAACGAAGTGAATGTCCATTTCAATATGTTTAGTGCGCTGATGTTGTACCGAATTACTAGAGAGGTAAATAGCACTAACATTATCGTAATAAACTAAGGTTGCCTGTGTAACCGAACATCTGAGTTCTAATAATAAGTTTCGGACCCAACATGATTCCGAGACGACATTTGCAACCCCTCTATACTCTGCTTCAGCACTAGACTTTGACAAAGTAGGTTGCCTTTTAGAAGACCAAGAAATCAAATTATCTCCAAGAAAGACACAATAACCTGATGTAGATCGACGAGTATCAGGACACCCGCCCAAATCAGCATCCGTATAAGAAATAAGGGAAGTAATAGATGATTTGTATAACTGCAAACCATAATCAGCAGTGCCTTGAATATAACGGATGATTCGTTTTAAGGCATTCATGTGAGCAACTTGAGGAGCATGCATAAACAAGCAAACTTGTTGTACAGCATAAGAAATGTCCGGACGAGTGAATGTCAAGTACTGTAACGCCCCACATAAAGAACGATAAGAGGTAGGATCTCCATAAGAAATGCCGGATTGAGTGCTCATCTTTCCTTTAGAATCAACAGGAGTGGAAGCTGGATTACAATCTGTCATACATGCTTTCTTAATAATGTCATGAGCATATTTCGTTTGAGACAAGAACAAACAATTCTTGTGTCGGGTAACAACAATGCCTAAGAAATAACTCAAAGGACCCAAATCTTTCATTGCAAATTCAGTGCTAAGTTAAGAAATGACATATTTCTGAAGGGACTCTGAAGAAGCAGTGAGAACAATATCATCAACATAAAGAAGAATGTAAGTAGTGTCATGATCATGGCGATAAATGAATAAAGAAGTATCCAATTTGCTGTGATTAAAGCCAATTGATGCAGCAAAATCAGCAAAACGTTAATACCAAGCGCGGGGTGCCTATTTCAAACCATAGAGAGACTTTCTCAAAAGACATACATGATCAGGACGAGCCGGATCTTTAAATCCCAAAGGTTGATACATGTATACTGTTTAATTCAAGTTGCCATGTAAGAAGGCATTCTTCACATCCAATTGACGAATAGACCAAGACTTGGATAAAGCAATGCTAAGAACCATCCGTATAGTTGTCGGTTTCACAACCGGACTGAAAGTTTCATCACAGTCAATCCCTTTTCTTTGAGTTTTCCTATCACAAACAAGACGAGCCTTATGTCTCTCAAAAGAACCATCAGATTTCGTTTTATGCCGAAGAATCCAAAGCGAACGAATAATATTTACATTAGATGGACGCGGAACTAAGGCCCAAGTACCATTGTCAATAAGTGCATCATATTCTTCTTGCATAGCAATTTTCCAATTATGGTCACGTAGAGCATGTACGGGATTTTTTGGAATGGGTGATACAAAGGTAGAAGTGTGAAGAGAGTGGTCTTGGTATTTTTTATTGGGTTTGACAATTCCATGACGACTACGAGTGGCCATAGGGTGAGGGTGGGATGCTACGGGAGAAGGAGGAGTGGGAGAGTTTGAAGACTCGTTCGCAGGGTGAGTGTGGGATGTTATGGGAGAAGGAGAATAGTGGGGGGTGGTTGTGGGTTGGTGTTGGTGCTCGGGTGTGGTGAGAATTTGATGCAAGAGATGGGTGTTAAGGGCACCCGAATCATAACTCAAAAATCGTATGTGTGAAATTTCGGAGTATGAATTTTGGAAAAAGGAAATGCTGACTCATCGAACCATACATGTTTGGCTATTATATTTTTTCGAGATGACATATCAAAACATTTATATCCCCTATGATTGAGCGGATAGCCAAGAAAAACACAAGGAGAAGACCGAGGTTCAAGATTGTGTATTTTGGATGGTGGAAAAAGAGGATAACATAAACACCTAAAAACTCGAAGATGAGAGTAGTTAGGATGATTTTGATACAAAATTTGAGTTGGAGAATTATAACCAAGAAGCTTTGTAGGTAAGATGTTGTGAAGGTAGGTAGCCATTTCGAGAGCATGATGCCAAAAAGATGGTGGCATGGATGCATGACAGAGAATAGTGCGAACAATATTATTGATTGTTTTTATTTTTCTTTCGGCCTTGCCATTTTGAGGAGAGGTATAAGGACAAGAAAGACAGAAAGTCATACCATGTTGGTGACCGAATTTTTCAAAACAAACATTTTTAAATTCAGTACCATTGTCACATTGGAATGCCTTAATTTCTCTCTCAAATTGAGTACGAATATATGTTCGAACACGAATAAATAACTTATAGACTTGAGACTTAGAAGAGATCGGAAAAGTCCATAAAAAATTCGTGTAATTATCAAGAAAGAGAACATAATACTTATGGCCGAGAGAACTAGGAATAGGGGATGTCCACAAATCACTGTGTATAATGTCAAATGGCATAGTAGTATGAGACATAGAATCGGGAAAAGGCGATTTTATTAATTTACCCAAAGGACAAGAATGAAAAACATGTTTAGCCTTAGGACATTGAAGGAAATTACTACTACGCAATGAATTTAAAATTGCATTTGCCGGATGACCGAGACGGGAATGCCATATATTTGGATAAATAACTGAAAAAGCTGACGGTGTGAAAGAAGAGAAGACTTGACGATCTGTGAGAAAAGGATAGAGATTGCCACTACTATTACATCTCACACGTTTGCTCCCCGTCTGCAAGTCCTTTACAGTAAACCCAAAAGGATCAAACTCAATGGAAACATTATTATCAATAGAGAATTTCCTAACGGAGATGAGATTTTTGACTAGTTTTAGAACATGAAGGACATTTTTTAGTTGAAGTGTGTTTTGGTGTAGAGATTTGTGACCATAACCATGAATTGGAATTTTGCTACCATCACCAACAATACTTGAATTATTATGACTATTGATCAAGGGAGAATATGACGATAAATTACCTTGAGAATTTTTCATGTGAGTGGTAGCACCCGTATCCATATAGTAGTTTGGATCAGACAATGTCATTGTGTGCATTGTTTGATCAATATTGGTTGGCATGTAACCTTGAGACGATGGGCCTGACGTATAGTAAGCCTGAGGTGGTTGTGGCCCGAGGATACCGGTCTGATGTGCAGGCTGACTGGGCTTCGTGGCGGACCAAGGAGATGGGCCTGGTGCCTGTGATGGATATGGGAAGGGAGGAAGAGCCCAAGGGCCTTGCTGCCAATATGCCCAAGGTGGAGGATACATCCATCCTGCTTGGGTCTTCTGTTGGTGCGAGGCGGAAGGACCACACTACGGGTTTTGCTGCTGCCGCGAGGCACCACCATTATGCTGTTGATTGCCAGAGGCACCCTTACCCTTGTCGGAGCTGCCCTTTCCCTTGGTGGTTTTCCGGCCATTGCCACCATTACGTTGATTATTACCTCGAGAAGAATAATGAGAATTATCAACATTATTTTGGGACGATAAATGAGATTGCGTGATGTGAGCCTTTACATGAGACTCAATAGAGAGATTAACAACATTCTCATGTTCTTCTAATTCAAGCATTGAACGAAGAGTATCAAAAGAGGGCAACGGGTTAAGATGATGAACGGACGTTCGAAAGGGATTATTTTTCATCTGAGAGGCCTTTCAAAAGTTGTAGAGCCATTCGATTGTCAGAGACTTTATCTCCAACATTCCTCAAATTATCAGCTAGAGTTTTTAGCTGAGCGCAATAAGACTTAACACCATCAAAATGAGCAAGCTTGGTGTTTGTAAATTGCGCATCAAATTGCAAAGCTCATGCAGATTTGTTGTTAAGAAAAAATGCTGCAATCTGTTCCAAGCATCAACTGCCGAGTCATCAGGATCGAGGATGGAATTTAGGAGATCATTAGAAATGGTCCCGTAAATCCATTGACGAACAATGTCATCAATTCTCTGTGTTAAAGCCTTTTCGGCTTCCGTCGGAGCGGGAACCGCGACCGAAGGATTAACTGTTAGAGGTTGAATGTGGTTGATCACCATATTAGCACGACAATGAAGTTGAAAAAGGGTGGACCAGCTGTTGTATTGTTTTCCTTCATAATCAAGGGTGATAGGGATGCACGCCTTGATGTTGGAAACAATGGTGGTTGGATGAACCTTGTTTTCGGCCATAGATGAAGAAGAGAGAAAGAAAAGAAACGAAAGTTAGGTTTAGAGAAAAGAAGCGGAAGCTGGGTTTAGAAAAGAAAGAAAAGAGAACCTAGGGCTCTGATACCATTATTATACGTCAGGCCCATCGTCTCAAGGTTACATGCCAACCAATATTGCTTGATCAATATTGGTTGGCATGTAACCTTGAGACGATGGGCCTGACGTATAGTAAGCCTGAGGTGGTTGATAATATTAATTTCATTTCAAGTAAAATGATGCATGTTTTTATCAAAACAAAACACCTATTAAAATTTGATAATATTAATTTCATTTCAAGTTTCTAACTTGTTTATGGAAGTTGAAAAATTGGATTATTTGAAAAGGGGGATTATTTGAAAAAAAATGAGTAATTTACAACTTTGGAACCCTCTCAAATTGCCAATGAGTCCATAAGCTTCATAAGCTTCATAAATTAATTTCGACTCCAATACGAGATGGACTTCGATGATCTCGTATGTTTTTAAAATAGAAATGAGTCCCCTTTCATCGTGTTCATCCCGATTTCCCGATGGTGTCCTCGATCTAGGTGAAAGGTCGTCATAAATGAAAGGTGTTGTTGAGAGGTTAAATCTGAACACCCCTTCACTTAAAAAATTGTAACTTGAGAGCTATGGTTGATGGTTTTGGGTGATTCAAGTTGATTTGAGAAGCTGATTCACATACCTTGCAAATGACACCAGACCCGAACCGTGATTCGATATTTAAGGCCCTCTCCCGATCATAACAAGAGAAGAAACATAATGAATTCAAATCCCAGGAGCTAACTGGGAGTTAGCTGCTCTTCTAAATATCATATATTTTAAACCACTGATGAAAGAGAGTGGAAATTACAGTTGATGAAGAGGAGATCGGAAATTCAGTTTTGAGAGAGGGAGCAGTTACAAGATCCTAGAGAGCGGGGCTTGACGAATCTTGTTCTTGGAGAGCTGACCACCCCGTTCCGTTGAAGAAGACGAAGGACAGTCAGCGAAAGAAAGAAGAAAAGTGCAGTTGGCGAACTTCAATTTATTACTTATTTTCTGCAATTCAGGTAATCCCTGCACCAATGTAAACCTTTATTCAATGGTTGAGGCATCGGTTCTGTACCCCGATGTCGTTTGTTCGTATAAGAATCTATTTGATTGTTCAAATGAATCTGTTAATCGCTGTGGTTGCATGTTCTATATGTTTGGTTAACACCCTGGCTGATAAATTGTGTTAGGAACGGTTTAGATATCATTTAACTGTCGAAATTGAATTACAGGTTTGATTATGAAATTGTTGTAGCCTGGTTTTGTATTATGGTGTTTTGGTTTTGATTGCGGGTTGAATAATCGATTGGTAGGCTGTAGTTAGGGTTAGTGTAGCCTTAGGAAGTGATTAGAATAAGTTCTATTGAAAGTCACAGTTTCAGTTTTAGGAAACTGAAGGTCCTCGTCGATCGAAAGGAAGGACAGACCGTCTGTCTATCTTTTGGCTGTTTTTCCTTTGGCTGTTCTTCAATTGAAATCTCATGGTCAAGCATCGAAAGGTGACTCTGATTCGTAGACGAGTTCCTGGTGGTTAGGAGAATGGTCATTTCGAGTGCATCTATGATCTGGAAGAAAAATATGATCGATCTAGTGTTGCAGCTTGGGGGGAAACGACCTCGATCTCTTCTTCTTGGATTGGGATCTGTTCGAATCGATTGGATGAGCCACAGCGGAGTGGAGGCGGAGCTTCAGCGAGTCGGACGGACCGCAATAATGTTGTCTTCGTGCAGTCTTCGGTCTCTGGCGAAGGGTCGCCGGAAATTGCCTAGCCGGAGGAGTCGTCGGAGACGGGCGGAGAACCGCCAGGCTTCTTTTCTAATTCTGTTATATTCATTTCTTCCAACTTCTGCAAAGAGGTCCTGGACTCTTTTGTTTTTAAAATAACCTGAAAACTTTAATTTCGAATTAATTTATTAATTCGAAATTAAAATAGTCCATAAACTCCTTTCTTCCTTTCAATTGGGCCCTGGACTTTCTTTTTATTTTATTTTAATTTAGAACTTAAAAAAAATCAAAGAAACAAAATAAACTCTAAGGTCTTGTTTGTTCCCGGATTTAACAAACAACTTTAGAGTGAGGATTCAAGTATCCAAACCACTTTCAAAATTTCCAAAAATTCAAAAATATTACAAAAAAAATATATTTTTTGGGACCCGTTTGGAAAAATGTTTATCATTGCAGTGTCATGTTCAAAGTTCCATAACTCCGAAAATTCCAAACTCGATTTCTTTAAACTTTTAAAAATATTTTTGACTATCATGTGAAGTTTCGGTAATTATTTTTGAAAATGACTTATTTTAACGTGTTGTGCTCAGAGTTTTCCTTAACTCTGAAAATTCTAAAAAGAAGAAACACTAGGGACAATGAGGTGACTCATTATCTTCTCTCCTTTGCTAAAAAAGAATAAAACTTTCGATCTTCAATTTGAATTTTTATCCTGTCGTTTGTCCTCCTTGGGAATCATGACTCTTGTTTTCCTTGAGAATTTTTTTTTTTTTTTTTTTGAGTACGCTGGGTTCCGCTACTCCTTTGGAGTGCGACTAATCCCCGCGGGTTAAGTACATAGCCCG
>NW_025919411.1:0-7851 GCF_907164915.1 Impatiens glandulifera
CTGTCACTAGAATGGGATCAAAAAATGCTCTTGCATACATATCTACAAAATCAAAATTATATGTTGATTTCAATTCAATATACAATCATACAATTTCATGCATAATACTATAAAAGTCTATCCTCACATATTTTTTACAAAACCTTAATCAAGAATATCAATTGAATCTCTAACTAAGTGTGCCCTATTTATATCTTAACTAATAACTCGAGGACTACTTTGCATATTCTATCTTCAAGAACATTTCCCCTTTACTATACCTAACCCTAAGACATGTTTGTTGCATTCATTTGGCCAAGATGATACCATGCTCAGATTGAGAGGCCACGTAATCTTGATTAAGTGTAGTGCCGCATTCAACTAAATTTTTACTCAAGAATTCAATAAATGAACTGATCCTATTAGACAACAGAGAAGTACACATACATACTTCCACCATTTGGTTATGCTCAAGCTAACCAACATACAATTTCTTCTATAGGTAGAAACTCAAATAATAAATTTTGGAGTGTCAGGCTAGTTCTCCTTGATTAAAAAAAAATAAACTCAAATAATTATTTTTCAGGAAATCCTCTAGGAAAAATGAAAAAGACAACCTCAATAAAGAACTTTGAAGATCGAAAAGTCAAAATAAAGCATGAAAGAACAAAATGAGGAACTCATAGCCTAATATAAGGCTTAAGTAATTAAATGTGAATTGCATTTTAAGTATTAAATGTGAATTGCTTCTTAAGTTTAAATGTTTAAAACTATATTTACATTCTATCTGATGACTCAATGTTTGAAAAACAAAAATTATTATGGAGTAGGGAAGTGTTACGATGGAGAAGAATTAGGGCTAATGTCCTTGGTTTGAGTAGCTGTTAGTGGCGATTACAGATAGAATAGTATAAAGATTAGTTGTTGTTATGAAATGAATTGGTAGAAAACTCTTGTAGTGTTTCCTTCCTCTCCCAATAATAATTCTCAAATGCTCCTAGATTGTTAAGAGTTCTTATCTTCGTCCTTCATTCTCATTCTAGTTCTATTGTTCACCATTCAATTCAAGGTAATATTCCCGTCGTTCTCATTCTAGTTCTATTGTTCATCATTCAATTCATGGTATTATTTGGTAATTGATCTAGGTTAACTGTCAATTTCTAATTAACAATATTTTAGAAAGTTCAGAGAGACTTAACAAAGCTAAAAAACACAGAACCAGATAGGGTCAGTTTTTAAGAACCATTCAACAAAAACTAATACTAAGTAGTTTTTTCACCAAGAAGCAATGCATATTATTGAAAAACAACCATATTAAACAGATAACTCACCTCAGATATTGCTTGGGTACATGAAAATCCTCACTCTATCCCCTAATAATAGAAAGAATACAAATAAGTAAACCATAACGATACCATTACAATATGATCTAAAAGATACGGAATTGTAATTACCATAGATTTGGAAGGAAGGTTAAACTTGAAATTAGCTCGAACAACTCCACTGTTACCATGAGGAAGTGAGACCTTCCCCCAAATACAACGGTAGTGTGATCCGTTCTTCTTCACCTTGGCCTTGTATATATAGGCAATGTGTTTCCCTTGGTACCATGTAACTTCCTCTTTTGTGTTAACTCCATCGATCTGTAACAATGAAGTGCTCGGATACTGATTTGACTTCGATCTAAAACCAATAAATACAACAGTCATGAATACATTCAACTTAAGGATATTACGATTTCTAAAAGAGAGAGGATAATCAGTCGTACCTTTTGTATCCTAAAATTGTGCCTCGCACATAAACCCTAACACTAAATCAGTGTGAGGAAATCCACATCTTAAACACAGACAGAGAAATGGAAATTGCAAGAGATTTCTAACTGATAGTTTCTCCTTGACGCCCCTTCACCATGGCTATTGCTGTGAAGATTCTTATAGATGCAAAAATAATTGAAGACATGTAGATAGACTACAAACTGATATTAAGCGATAGCCCCATCTGAGTAGGACGAAGGCTTTGGTAAGAACCCTAGCCAATACTCTAGACCATCTTGGAGTGTCCCCTAGAGACCAAGGCTGGGGGAAAAGAAGGACCTTCCAACGACCGTATAACTGCAACAAAATTGATAAAATAATAAAAACACAAATTTCATATACACAAATAGATGACCGACGAAGAAGCCACATCGTAGAGACGTTCCTTTCCCTTTCATCGATGACCGATGATGAAGAGTCGCAATCGTCAGGTAAAACAGGCGGTGTTCGGGGATATCGTTTAACAATCGATCAAATCAAAAGGAAAGTCAGTACCGACGAAGAAGCAGAACTCACCTGGTTGTAATAGAACAGAGATTACTTCATTGCATGATGAAGAGTCGCAATCCGTCAGGTAAAACAGGCGGTGTTAGGGATATCGTTTAACAATCGATCAGATTGAAAGGAAAATCAGTGATCGACGAAGAATTAGAAAACACCTAGTTGTAATAGAACAGAGATTACTTCATTGCGAGCATCTGCCATGGCCGAGCTTGCTCGATCTCTTTTGTAAACAGTAAACGGAAATTTTGAAAGGTCGCGGAGAGAGAATATGTTAATGGCTAGGTTAAAAGGTGGGAGCAAGATCCTATATTTCCACCCGTTTCTTTCTTTTAGAGTTTCTACCCATTCATTTAGGTGAGCGCGTGATGTTCAACCTAAAACCCAAAACCCTAAAACCCTAAACCAATAAATACAACAGTCATGAATACATTCAACTTAAGGATATTACGATTTCTAAAAGAGAGAGGATAATCAGTCGTACCTTTTGTATCCTAAAATCGTGCCTCGCACATAAACCCTAAAATGAAATCAGTGTGAGGAAATCCACATCTTAAACACAGACAGAGAAATGGAAATTGCAAGAGATTTCTACCTGATAGTTTCTCTTTGACGCCCCTTCACCATGGCTATTGCTGTGAAGATTCTTATAGATGTAAAAAGAATTGAAGACATGTAGATAGACTACAAACCGATATTAAGCGATAGCCCCATCTGAGTAGGACGAAGGCTTTGGTAGAACCCTAGCCAATACTCTAGACCATCTTGGAGTGTCCCCTAGGGACCAAGGCTGGGGGAAAAGAAGGACCTTCCAACGACCGTATAACTGCAAAAAAAATGGTAAAATAATAAAAACACAAATTTCATATACACAAATAGATGACCGACGAAGAAGCCACATCGCAGAGACGTTCCTTTCCCTTTCATCGATGACCGATGATGAAGAGTCGCAATCGTCAGGTAAAACAGGCGGTGTTCGGGATATCGTTTAACAATCGATCAGATCAAAAGGAAAATCAGTGACCGACGAAGAAGCAGAACTCACCTGGTTGTAATAGAATAGAGATTACTTCATTGCATGATGAAGAGTCACAATCCGTTAGGTAAAACAGGCGGTGTTCGGGGATATCGTTTAACAATCGATCAGATCGAAAGGAAAATCAGTGACCGACGAAGAAGCAGAACTCACCTGGTTGTAATAGAACAGAGATTACTTCATTGTGTGCATCTGCCATGGCCGAGCTTGCTCGATCTCTTTTTGTAAACAGTAAACGGAAATTTTGAAAGGTCGCGGAGAGAGAATATGTTAATGGATAGGTTAAAAGGTGGGAGCAAGATCCTATATTTCTACCCGTTTCTTTCTTTTAGAGTTTCTACCCATTCATTTAGGTGAGCGTGTGATGTTCACCCTAAAACCCCAAAACCCTAAACCAATAAATACAACAGTCATGAATACATTCAACTTAAGGATATTACAATTTCTAAAAGAGAGAGGATAATCAGTCGTACATTTTGTATCCTAAAATCGTGCCTCGCACATAAACCCTAAAATGAAATCAGTGTGAGGAAATCCACATCTTAAACACAGACAGAGAAATGGAAATGGCAAGAGATTTCTACCTGATAGTTTCTCCTTGACGCCCCTTCACCATGGTTATTGCTGTGAAGATTCTTATAGATGTAAAAAGAATTGAAGACATGTAGATAGACTACAAACCGATATTAAGCGATAGCCCCATCTGAGTAGGACGAAGGCTTTGGTAGAACCCTAGCCAATACTCTAGACCATCTTGGAGTGTCCCCTAGGGACCAAGGCTGGGGGAAAAGAAGGACCTTCAACGACCGTATTACTACTACAAAAATGGTAAAATAATAAAAACACAAATTTCATATAAACAAATAGATGACCGTCGAAGAAGCCACATCGTAGAGACATTCCTTTCCCTTTCATCGATGACCGATGATGAAGAGTCGCAATCGTCAGGTAAAACAGGCGGTGTTCGGGGATATCGTTTAACAATCGATCAAATCGAAAGGAAAATCAATGACCGACGAAGAAGCAGAACTCGCCTGGTTGTAATAGAACAGAGATTACTTCATTGCATGATGAAGAGTCGCAATCCTTCAGGTAAAACAGGTGGTGTTCGGGGATATCGTTTAACAATCGATCAGATCGAAAGGAAAATCAGTGACCGACGAAGAAGCAGAACTCACCTGGTTGTAATAGAACAGAGATTACTTCATTGCGAGCATCTGCCATGGCCGAGCTTGCTCGATCTCTTTTTGTAAACAATAAACAGAAATTTTGAAAGGTCGTGGAGAGAGAATATGTTAATGGCTAGGATAAAAGGTGGGAGCAAGATCCTATATTTCTACCCGTTTCTTTCTTTTAGAGTTTCTACCCATTCATTTAGGTGAGCGCATGATGTTCACCCTAAAACCCTAAACCCTAAAACCCTAAACAAATAAATACAATAGTCATGAATACATTCAACTTAAGGATATTACGATTTCTAAAAGAGAGAGGATAATCAGTCGTACCTTTTGTATCCTAAAATCGTGCCTCGCACATAAACCTTAAAACGAAATCAGTGTGAGGAAATCCACATCTTAAACACAGACAGAGAAATGGAAATTGCAAGAGATTTCTACCTGATAGTTTCTCCTTGACGCCCCTTCACCATGGCTATTGCTGTGAAGATTCTTATAGATGTAAAAAGAATTGAAGACATTTAGATAGACTACAAACCGATATTAAGCGATAGCCCCATCTGAGTAGGACGAAGGCTTTGGTAGAACCCTAGCCAATACTCTAGACCATCTTGGAGTGTCCCCTGGGGACCAAGGCTGGGGGAAAAGAAGGACCTTCAACGACCGTATAACTGCAACAAAAATGGTAAAATAATTAAAACACAAATTTCATATACACAAATAGATGACCGACGAAGAAGCCACATCGCAGAGACGTTCCTTTCCCTTTCATCGATGACCGATGATGAAGAGTCGCAATCGTCAATTAAAACAGGCGGTGTTCGGGGATATCGTTTAACAATCGATCAAATCGAAAGGAAAATCAATGACCGACGAAGAAGTAGAACTCACCTGGTTGTAATAGAACAGAGATTACTTCATTGCATGATGAAGAGTCGCAATCCGTCAGGTAAAATAGGTGGTGTTCGGGGATTTCGTTTAACAATCGATCAGATCGAAAGGAAAATCAGTGACCGACTAAGAAGCAGAACTCACCTGGTTGTAATAGAACATAGATTACTTCATTGCGAGCATCTGCCATGGCCGAGCTTGCTCGATCTCTTTTTGTAAACAGTAAACGGAAATTTTGAAAGGTCGCGGAGAGAAAATATGTTAATGGCTAGGTTAAAAGGTGGGAGCAAGATCCTATATTTCTACCCGTTTCTTTCTTTTAGAGTTTCTACCCATTCATTTAGGTGAGCGCGTGATGTTCACCCTAAAACCCTAAAACCCTAAACCAATAAATACAACAGTCATGAATAGGACAAACAGGATCAGGACAATTTGTTCATCAAATGAATCAAATAATTATTATATTAAATCACAATTAAGAATTATCCTTACCAAATACAAACTATATATAATTGTACACTATAATATAAATTTATATTAATAACAAAGTGAAATATAATAAATATAGTACCATTTATGAAGTTTATCTCTATGACCAAGATCTTGCTTAGTATTAATCATTAAAGGAGCACGATTCGGAACAGATTCATTCACTAGCATCTTTTTATGATGATAGCTGAGTTTGAGAACAAAATAGAAAAATTATACCGTACTAATTTAATTTTTTTCACTACAAATACATATTTATAGTCTAAAAATTGCACAACAAAATCAGTGAAATATAAAATATAATATTAAGATGAGTTCATTTTTTTATTCTTTGATTTTTAATATATTATAATCATTAACGTTGTCATATATATATATATATAATAAGTCAAATATAAAATATAATATTATGATGAGTTCCTTTTTTCTATTCTTTGATTTTTAATATAATATAATCATTAACTGTACCATATATATAATAATAATAATAATAATAATAATAATAATAATAATAATAATAATAATAATAATAATAATAATAAATGAAACCTTCTTATTTGGAGTTAATTATAATTTGAAACATCTTGTTTTGAATCATACAATTTGAGGCTTAATATTGGATCTCAATTGTAATTTGAGATCTCTTCTTTTGAACATTTTATGGCTCCTTATTAGGACCAATTGTAATTTGAGACATCTTTTTCCGAGTCTCATAATTTGAGGTTCCGCATTGTCAGGTTTGTACAAAATTAGGTTTTGACTTAATAGATATGGACTTCTGTCAAAAAAAAATGTATTATGTGATCTTTATAATTAAAATTTTAATAGTGACACATAATTATAAATGTTCTAATTAAACCTCGACTAACCTTCATTTATCGCGATGTGAAGAGGAGAGTAAAGGTAGAATGAGGGTAGTCGAGCGTTGTGAGGTGAATGGTAAGTGAGTCAAACTATGGTGAAAGGGATGGAGTATAATTTAGGTTGGAATGGATATAGGGTTTTCTAATTTATTTTTTATTTTTAACGAATTGACATTTATTTCATAAAAAAAGTTACATTTAAAAGTAAATATAATTGTTAATTTTTTAATTCTAAAGTCCACGTAATACATTTTTGGACAAAATTTCATTTTGTACAAACCTAACGATTCGGAGCCCTATATTGTGATATTCGAAAGAAGAGGTCCTAAATTACAATGGCATCAATAAGGAGTCCCAAATTGTAAAATTCTAAAAAAAATATATCCCAAATTACAATTGACTTTAACAAGGAGTCACACATTGTGAAGTTAAAAAAAGATGTCCCAAATTGGGATTGACCCCAATAAGAGCCCTAATTTGTTATTTCGATATATATATATATATATATATATATATATATATATATATATATATATATAATATATATATATATATATATATATATATATATATATATATATATATATATATATATATATATATATATAATATCTATTCTAATCAAATAATATTCTTGCTAATTTTTTTTATAAAAATAAGGAATTCCAAATAATACAAATATACATTTCCTTAAAAGTATTAATTGAACCACCTTCCTGAAATACATTATTATAATATATTATCTATTATATAGTTTTTTAAATATCAAAATGTACCAAATATTTAATAAATTCACAATTACACAACATACATGAATATAATTATTTTAAAAATATTAGAAACAACAAACTTAGTATAATGCTTCTTGTCCTTATATCTTTTTTTTGAAATTTGTTGTGTATACTAATTTACTTGTTTGATGAAGTTCCTTGTAAATTTATTTTTTGTTTAATTTTATTCCATCATTCAAACCATAATTTTTTTTATAACTAGACAGACGTGTAATTACAAAATAAAATTTATAATTATAAACAAAATATTATTTACAATCCTCAACAAAATACTTCTCTTTGAAAGAATTCTCTAACAAATCTTGTAGGAGG
>NW_025919412.1:0-27007 GCF_907164915.1 Impatiens glandulifera
TTTAAAATAAATGATATATATTCTTATACCAATTAAATTCCACTAAAAAAATAATTTTTAAAATTTACCATTCAAAATTACTAACAAATATATATTTTGAATATTTATTCTAATTTTCATATTTATAATATGAAGTTTAAAAAATATTAGAGGTAATTTGATCATATATTGAATAAAAGTCGTTTTATATGTTTAAGAGAAAAATTGTTTAAATCATTAATAAATATTACATATTATATGTATATAATAAATAAATAAAAGAATGTTCAAAATTTTGTTTAAACATATTTATATTATGTAATTTTAGACCTTCATCCCGTAATAATGTATTCTAGTTTGAGCTATTTTATAGATAAATAAAAGAGAAAAAACAAACAATTAAAAATAAATAAAATTTTTAGAAAAATATTTCAGAAATGATTTCTCATTTTCTTTAAAGTAGACTAAGCAAAATTTATCCTAAATAAAGACTGATACCATACTTAGACTTTAAATTATTTTTAACAAAATACTTGTAAAATGTATTTAATAAAAAATAATATGATGTTTAAATTTTAAATCATTCTTAACTAAATATTTAAAAGTTATCCTAAATTAAGAGTAATACAATGCTTAGATACTAAATTAGTTTGAATCAAACGTTATAAAACTTTTTAAAGATATCTTTAATCAAGAATTATTAGGAAGATATTAAATAATTATTTTATCAATCATTAATTATTATTGTGACTTAAAATTTTCTTTAATAACTTATAATCTTAAAATATGTCATTAATTATTATTATCCTATAAAGATCACATATAAATTTAGCAATTTTGTTAAAAATATGGCGCACCTTTATAGTCTTATATATATACATGATACAAGTCACCAACTAATACAATTTTTTTATTTGTATAATTTTATATATATATATATATATATATATATATATATATATATATATATATATATATATTAATTTAAGAAACGAAAAATTAAATGCAACCTAGAAATGAAGAGTATTTGATCAATTATAAAATCTGATCGATAACTCTTTTGATTATGCTCTAATAGAGCAAAAACAAAAATAAATAAATTATCTAGTATACACAATATATTGAAAGATAAATTAATTAATGTCACTATAAATATCAATTTTCTTTCATTTTATTTTTTCATACCTCGTACCTCCTACGTACCTCCTACCTGCACACTTTTTTTCCCTTTTTATTGGATAAAATGTTTTACATATTTTTAAAGATATCTTTAATTAAGGATTACATTATAAAAATATCAGTTATGATTTTTATAATTATAAAATTAGCCACTATCTTCTATCAGAAACAAATAAAAGTTAAATAAAAAAATGAAATGTAACAAAAACAAAGTATCTAAATTTTCAATCTAAATCACTTAAACAAAAGTTACAAAAACTTCAAAACTAAATCAATTTTATAATTTTTTTAATAATATTATATTATTTCAGATACATTAACTACTTATTTATCAATTTAATCAAAATCAAATTCTAACATAACAAAAATAATTATGTATTTATAAAATTATGATCAATTGTGTATAAAAAAAATAACAAGAGAACAAATAATATATATATATATATTTATATAATAAAAAAGATAACTAAATAATATTAAAAAAATGTTGCATGTGAACCCTAATTCCTTATTTGATGATAGACGAACAAAAGTGTGACTAAAAGTTAAATATTAGAAAGAGTAATTAAATGTCATTTTTAATCAGTAAATAATAAAATGTTAGGAGTGGAGTTAGATACGTCTATCTAGGCTATTTTATTTTATTTTTATAGTTTTTTAAAACTTTTTATATTCTTTTTCAAATAAAAACACTTGATCAATTTTATTATTAGTTGCTAAAGTATTTTAAAATTTCAATTTAAGACTAAAAGATATATTACGTAAAACGTTCATAAAATCAAATACAAAGTCTTGTTTATAAATAAAATGATTTTCTTAAAAAGAGTTTGACGAGAATTGTGTAAAATTTTATTAAATTCCAACTGTAAAATAATATATAAATATTTATTTTTTTATATTTAAATGATGAAATACTTTTAACTGGCTCAAACTATATATCTTCAGACTAATTGAAACTCATTTATATATTTAGACCAGTTGAAACTCATTAGATAAGGGGTAAGCACAGTGGCGGACCTACAAGTGGGGCTTTGGGGGCCCGGGCCTCCCCCAACCTTAAGATAAATTATTTTTTATATATATATTTGACAAGTAACTCTTTGTCTAGTTGGTTTGGTAATTGAACTCTGAAGATGAGGTCAGGTGATCAAACCACCCTGGCCTCACCTTTAATTTATTTTAACATATAAATTTATCTAATTTTCATATTTTTTTTATGTAGTTAATTTTTTATGAATTTGTTTTTGGGTTGCATTTGATGAAAAAATTATTGGGAATTACAAGTGAGTTGTCACTTTTCCTACAAAGAGGAGAGCAAAATATAGTTCAAGCCATGTCATTGATTTCGAGTTCGAAAAATTAATTACAAAAATTTAGAGAAGATGGATGACATGATATTTTGGACCAAGTTAACAGTTTTTGTCAATTACACTCGATCTTAATATTTGATATGAATAAGCATATGATAATTGATAGCAATGATAGACGGAGAAGAAAAGGGGAACTCATCACTAATCTTCATCATTATCGTGTGGAAATCTTTTGTCAGGTATAATAAAAATTATTTCTTATCTATTAATAGTTATTATTTATTATTTATTAATAGTTATTATTTATTATTTAATGTTAGGTTGTTGACTTGATTATGCAATAAATGAATAATCGTTTTTCAGAATTTAATACAGAATTATTTGGCTGCATATCATGTCTTCCTCCCAGAAATTCATTCTCCCAATTTGATATTCGTAAACTCATTCGTCTTGCCAAACTTTATCCCAAAAATTTCACAGGCAGTGATTATTTATTTTTGGAATAACAACTTCGGGCTTACTTATTTAATTTGCGGGATGATCCTCAATTTTCTTGAGAATTCTTGATCAAAAATTGATTGCAACAGAAAAACATATAGTCTTTCCATTGGTTTATCGATTGATAGAGTTGACTTTAGTTTTATCAGTTCCAACTACATCCGTTGAAAGAGTTTTTTTCTACAATGAAGACCGCGAAGACTGATTTGCGTAATCGAATGGGAGATGAATAGATGAATGATAGTTTAGTTGTATATGTTGAGAAAGATATTTTCTCAACAATTGAAAATGAGCCAAATATTGTAATATTTTCAACAAATAGAATCTCGTAAAATAAATTTGTCTTCTTTTGAACCGACTCATGAACAAGAATAATTAAGTGATTGTGTTTATTAGTATTTTATAATTGTGTTTGTTAGTATTTTTATGTAATTATCGAGTAAAATTTTAATTAAAAAATGTATTTAATTGATCACAAAAAAATGCTACGTTATTATATATTTGGCCCCCCCGAGAAAACATTTCTGTGTCCGCCACTGAGTAAGCAATTATTTGATTTTTTCAGTATGATTGCACCGTTATTCACTCCCTTATTCTCTTACCCAACTTTTCTCTCTTAATCAATATATATTAAGAGTTTTTTAAAAACAAATTAGTCAAATTTTATCGGTCTTATTTTATTTTAACAATACCATCATTTAATTAAAATTTAAAAAATATATTATATTAATTTAATTAATTAAAATTCTAATATTTTTTTTATTAAACTATATTTATAAAATAAAATCAAAATCAAACATGCTCATAGAAAAGGTTATAATCAATAGCTTTGGTCACCATTGTTCTATCAACCATGCTCATAGAGAAGGTTATAATCAATAGTTTTAGTCACCATTGTCATAGTCTATCATTTTCTTATTTATATATATATATATATATATATATATATATATATATATATATATATATATATATATCCTAGGGTAGGGTAGGGTTGGGTTGTGGGCTTTCAGCTAGTCTAAGATACATAGACTAGGCTAGCTAAGATATTTAAGTCATATTTTTTCTTATTTTTTTAGATTGTTTTTACAGTTAGAGATTGTTTGGATTGGGGTTTTTGAAAAACTTAGAGAGAAAAAATATAATGATTGGTGATAATTTTGAGGAGGTGATAATTTTGAGGAAATGATAATTATTTTTGGTAAAAAGACCTAAAATGTATTGATATATATGAATAAAATAAAAAATAATAATTTAAAATTAAAGGTATTTTAGTATTTTGGTTAATGAAATGAGTGATGTGATTGTTGAGAGGTGATTGATTGAAAACTTAATTTTAGATGAATTTTAAAAAAAAATCAAAGAGAACTAGGCCTTACGTTATATTATGTTATTTGATAATGAATTCATCAACTAAGTTTTATAAAAAAATTTACATCCGGTTATTTATAACTGTTAGTAAAATGTTCACATGCAAAAAATTTCCACTTGAAATCACATATATAAAATACTAATTTCTGTATTAATTGTTAAAACTAAGATGTAATTTCATTTCATATTTATTCAAATGAAATAAATTAATTTTTTTTCTTCTCTTATAAATTTATTATTATAACTGATGAATAAAAGTTCTTCAATTTTCTCATCAAAATTTTAACAATTTAGGGGTAGTTTAAGTGAATAAATAATTCTATCAAATATTTTTTAATCATTCTAATACCAGTTTATATATATATATTCAAAAATCGCTTCAAATTAAATGACTAATACATATTAAAGAATTTCGTTCTAAAATTAAACGTGTTTTAATAAGAGCTAATTTCCCCCTAATTTTTAAAATAAATTTGATTGTATTAACTAATTAATTACTCTAAAAACAACTTTGTCACCGGATTAGTAACTCATTTTTTTTTTAATAAAACAGGTCAAACGTGCCTGGCTAATTCCAACCGAACGAATACACATTTTGATTTAAGGGATAGTAAAATAAAGTTTAACATTTAATTATAATTATTGTTTTTTAAAAAGAAAATTATATATATATATATATATATATATTCCCTAACAATTTTAAAAACAGAATAATTGCTTTATTTCCCTTTATGTTCTTATTAGCTTTTTTTTAACCTTATTGATAATTAAAGGAAATACAGAATAATATTGCTTTTAAATTAGACCTACTTTATATATATATATATATATATATATATATATATATATATATATATATATATATATATATATATATATATAATATTTATCCTTTACTCTACTTGACAACAAGTACTCATTAC
This sequence comes from Impatiens glandulifera, assembly GCF_907164915.1. Taxonomy (NCBI): domain Eukaryota; kingdom Viridiplantae; phylum Streptophyta; class Magnoliopsida; order Ericales; family Balsaminaceae; genus Impatiens; species Impatiens glandulifera. The sequence goes on from NW_025919412.1 coordinate 5,261, forward strand.
TTTAAATCTGGGTTGAATTTGAATTATTTAACTAATTTTGTTTGATATTTCAAATCTATGATCAATTAACTTTGTTATTCACTTAAATATTTTAATTTCAATTTAAAAATAAAAGATGAGATGTATTACGAATTCAAACGTCCATACAAAAAAATGCAAAGTCAAAATCCTTGTTTATAAATAAATTGATTTTCTTATAAAAAAATTTGATGAGAATGATGGTGATAAATTATATATATTAACTTTTTTTCTAGTTCATCCAAGAAATTCAAATTAAATATAATTAAAATGGATTTTTAATCTGTTTATTCGTACTATGTATATATATTATAATTTAAAATAGTAGTACATATTTTAAGGAATAACTTATCAAATTAGATAAGACCTTAAAATATTAATTTATTCAGTCAATTATTGTGAATTCTAAGGCTGTGTTTGGTTTAGAGGACAAGTAGGTATAACACTATTGGTATAGTATAAACTATACCAATAGTGTTTTAATACGGTGTTTTTTACATTTTTACTATTAGTATAAATTTATACCCCTATATAATTTGTACCTCATATTTAGTATAAAATAGTAACTAGTCCCCTTGGTACAACACTATTCTTATTTTATTTAATTTTTAATTTCTCATTATATTCTTTATTAATACTATATTATTATATAATATATTAAATATATTTTATTTTATTTTAATAATAATATTATTATTATTATATATAATCATTTTTAATATTGATATTTTTTTAAATAATTCAATATTTTAATTAAAAAATATTTATTTATTTTTATAATGATAATTTTATTAATTATTATTTTCTACATTTACATATATTATAAATAATATTTTTATTTTATTACAATTATTATTAATATTTAAATTAAATAAACATAATAATTTATAGTTTATATTATAATTAATTTTTTATATTATAATTAAATTTATATTAATTATTAAATAATAGTACAATAATTTATAATAATAAATAATATTATTTATAAAATAAATAAATATATAATAATAATAATAATTAACATTTTAAATTAATATTTATATAACTTATACTACATTCTTATATTATATACCAAACACAAAATTATAAACCATATACAACTTATACCATTTTTTATAATTCATACCAAACATCAATAACCTATATAATTTATACTATCCTATATTATTTATACCTAGTTACAATTTATACCCCTATACAACTTATACCCTATATAATTTGTACCACCAACCAAACGCTATCTAACAATATAAAATTTTGGCATAATGCTTGACTTTTAAAATTATCATATTGTTGCTTTGAAAGACCTAACCCTATTTTTTTTAATAAAAGTTTTATAGTTAGAAAAAATATAACACCACAACTTTGAAACATTTGTTAAATTAAAAATTACTTTAAAAAAGAAAGAAAAAAAAGTAAAAAGAAACCAACTTTAGTTTTTGGTACATTTCCATTTCGTTACCTTTCTTTTCAGTCCAGATCTTTTGCTACCGATTGCCGTGTTCCCCTGTGGCGGACCAATCAGATTGCAACATTATTATTTTAATAATAAATCAATCTGGGGAGGAGACGGAGGGAGGGAGAATCCGGAATCCGGGTTTAGGCCCGGGTTCACTCTAAACGCCGTTAACGGCAGCGCCTGTTAACGCCAGGAAATTATATAATATTCATATGATACCCAGATAAGATATCTTCGCTCAGGGCACCGTGTCAGAGGGAAGGGTGAGATGCGATGGGAGCGAAGATCTACACGCCCGTTGCCCTGACCCTCATGTAAACCCCCCATACCCACCCATGAGAAGACCGCCTGCCGTTCATGAAAATACACTTACCCGTCTATGTAAAGACCAAATTGACAGGGATTTTATATTTACGTTTATTAATTATTAATTTAATTTATTAAAAAACACATGCAGCGATATAATATTCGCTTCAATAAATTCATTCAATTTTTTTTTTAGGAATTTTATTTAATTTTTTATTTCATTTTTTTGGCTTGGAGACACTCAGGAGCGAAGATATATTTGCTTCAATTAATTTTAATAAAAACCTCATGTAAACCCCCCAACACACCAATGAGAAGACCGTTTGCCTTCCATGTGAATACACTTACCCGTGTATGTAAAGACCAAAATGACATGGATTTTCGATTTCCGTTTATTAAATATTAATTTAATTTATTAAAAACACATGCAACAACCGAACAAATCTTCGCTTCAATTCATTGGCTACCGTATTTTGGTTTTTTTATTAAATGTTTTTTGCCTGGAGACCCTCATGAGCGAAGATATATTTGCTTAAATTAATTTTAATAAAACCTCATGTAAACCCCCCATACTCACCCATGAGAAGACCGTTTGCCTACCATGGAAAGACACTTACCCGTCTATGTAAAGACCAAAATGACATGGATTTTAGATTTCCGTTTATTAAATATTAATTTAATTTATTGAAGATCACATTCAACAACCGAACAAATCTTCGCTTCAATTCATTGGGTATTTTTTTTTTATTAATTTTTTTTGCCTGGAGACCCTCATGAGCGAAGATATATTTGCTTCAATTAATTTTAATAGAAACCTCATGTAAACCCCCCATACCCACCCATGAGAAGAACGCTTGCCTACCATGGAAAGACACTTACCCGTCTATGTAAAGACCAAAATGACATGGATTTTAGATTTCCGTTTATTAAATATTAATTCAATTAATTGAAGATGACATGCAGCAACCGAACAAATCTTCGCCTCAATTACTGGCTATTTTATTATTTGTTTTTTTTATTTCCGTTTATTAATAAATGTTAATTCAATTAATTTAAAATGACATGCAGCGATATAATATTCGCTAGAATTAATTCATTCATATTATTTATTTTTTTTATTTAAATTTTTTTGCTGGTAGAGAATATTTGTTCGCCTAGACCATTTTCCATGTAAAATGGATTGAATAGTCGCTTCTCGAGAGAACACTTATTCGCCCCTGGTTCCTGTGTCATGTGACATGGAATGAATAGTCGCTTTTCGAAAGAAGACATATTCGCCCCGGTTACCTGAATATATATACCCCCTAATATGATTATTTTATAATCATTTCCGCCCGATTCATCTCTCTCTCTTCCTGCCTCCTTTCACGGCGATTCGCAACCGGCTCCCCGTCGACCAAACCAGAATCAACATCTTCACGACTCCACAATGGTACGTATTCCTGAATAGTAACTTTTCATATTTAGGATTATGGAACTACTAAACTAGATTCTGTTATGTGATGTTGTTGTCTCGTTAATCTTTAGGAAACCCTACTCTCAAAATGTCATCTTCAATGTAAATCCATCGTATTTAGGAAAACTTACCTAGTGTTAGGTTTTGGGATATTATTTCCATGAAACCCTAGTACATAGTAACAAAGACCGTTTTTTTTTCATGCACGTGCAGGCAACCGCCACAGCATCCGTCCAAAACTTTGGCAAAGACTGGATTTTATGCCCAAATCAATTAACAAGTGAAGAGATAGTACTATTCTTGACATTTCTCCCTTTTTTTTCCATATTGTTTAAGTTTTCATCCTGTTTATCTGAAATATTTATGATTGTTCTTAAACAGCACTTGATACAACAATATGCTAATACATGTGGTGCCACGGTGACAATGAGGTGGCGAGACGATGTGACCCACGTCATAGCATCCACCGATTCTAATGGTGGATGCGGTCGCACTATCAAAGTATTGAAGGGAATATTGAACGGGAGTTGGGTCCTTACCATTGATTGTGAGACTCTGTTATTATTAACCCTTTACTGTTAACTCAATATTCATTTTCACATATATGAAACTAAAAACACCTTTTGTTTCTGTACAGGGATAAAATCATCAATCAGATTTAATTGTTACGTGGACGAGGAACCATACGAGGTGCAGCGAGATAATCATGGGACTGTGGGCGGTCCAAGAGCTGGCAGAATGCGGTATTTGAACAATGTAAGTTTTGTCTTATTCCTACTCCTCCTCCATATGATATTCAATTCTCCATGATTACTAAAAATGTTTTGTATTTTCTTTCAGCTGCCGAAACTGTTCGACAGTTACACCTTCATATTTGCAGGGGAATTCATCCCGGCTTACAAACTGGATCTTATGGGGTTTGTAATTGCTGGATGAGGTACAACTAAAGAAATGGATAATCCATTTGTCGAGCCCGAGGACGACAAAACTATAGTTGTATACGACAAGTCTCGGCACGATGTGAATGAACTTGTTTGGGTATTTGAGGCAGAGAATCCTTTGAAGACATATTTGGATGTGTTTGGTGTTCCTCACACAAGATTGCTAGAATCCATTGCTGCTTGTGATTTGCAGCCTTTGTTGTTGTAATAGACATGTGTTGGTTGAATTTGTTACTGAATATTTAAATATTTTGCATTCTTGAATTTGTTACTTTTTTGTTCTTCGAATTGTGTTTTCTTAAAACACCAGCCTTATATATAACTAAATCTTGAAACATGAAGAAATAATGTATAACTTGAAGTATAAATTTTTATTCATTTATTAATACATAGCAATCTATCGCCCCTAATGTGATAACTAATTAATATGTTTTAAAACAACTGTCAAAATAATCTTTCTAAAACAATTGTCAAAATAATAATGTGAATAAATCTTCGCTTACTGATTGATTGATTGATTTATTAATATTAATTCATAATTATTTTAGTCATTTAATTATTAAAATGAAATAATTTTTTTAACATTAATCGTGGACAGTACTAATGTTGATCCGAGTGAGCTTCATAACATAAGATACAGAGATTTGTGTGGGTTGTCCATGCATTTATTTACCAAGGCAGCCGAAAGAGATGACACTTACAATCATGTCAAAGAAATCATGCTGAGCCAGTGCACGTTTGTGGATAAAAAATTACTGGAGAGTATAAATATGCAAACTCCACCAACCGGTGTATCACGTTCTGTCGAGGGTGCCCCTGTTCAAGCAAAAGGAATGAAAACTAAGAAGCCAACAAGGTCTGGTAAGAGAAGGAAAGGTGGACTAGAGAAGAACTCCAGAAAAAGAAAATCAACAAGAATAACTAGCCAATCACAGATTCCGGTATGAATATGCTGACTTAACTTCCTTACTAATAATTGGGTTATTCTTATTAATTCATTAACATACTTTTCAATAATTTCATATACCTTTCCAGCCATCAAATGCAATTCCAACGACCACTCCACAGTTCTCAACTCCTCAACAATGGGACGAAAGTTTCAGCATGGACGCCAATACTCCGTTCACCGTTCTTTTGTCATCTCAACTATCGAATTCCAGTTTCATGTGAAATCTGTTATGTATATAGTATTGTATGTATGTTGGATTTGAAACCAAGAAGAAGGTCGAATGTATGCATGCGCAGTTTTATGCAATACCAAATGAATGACCACACTAATTCATTTCTAAAAAAATTAAAACAACTAAATCAATCGAATATTTATTCGCCCCCAGTCGACTACTCTTAAATATCCTATTAGTTACAAATTGACAATATGAAACACATATGTGGGGCGAATATGTATTCGCTTCAACATCAACAAGTATCTGGGGCGAATATGTATTCTCCTCATATTTCTTTCATGAAATTGATATTTATGTGGAATTTGGTATTTACATGTCATGGTAAGTGTAATGACATGACAAGTCATCCCGCTTCTCATGGTTGGGTTGAGGGTTTTACATGACCAATTATTTGAGAAGACTATATATTCGCTTCAAAGAAAATCAGTATTTTAGGCGAATATTTATTCTCTTCATATTTCTTTCATGAAATTCGAGTCTTCACATATGAATTTCATAAAAGTTTATTAATTGAAGAAAAAGGATTTGAAGCGAATATTTATGCGCCTCAGGTTTCTTTCACTTAATTTATTCATTTAACACATAAATGAACAAGTATTTGAAAATCAAATGTCATAAAAACCAATCTGCATGTATACATGTTCATTATTGTCAAGATGTGAAGTAACATTTTTTGAGAATTTAAATTACACAACATATTCTTTAATGTAACAATAAATCATTAAAATTATATGAATAGTTTAATTACCCCATCTACATTATTGTACTCATGTCAACTAAAATTCTTTGTAAAATTTAATTACACAATATGTATACATTTCCTAATTCATGTACTTATCCATTTGCGGCAGGAATTGTAGACCTTTCTCCTTGCATTGTTGAGCTCCGAGCCAATGACACGCCAACAATATTCCATCCTCAATGTCTTTATTTCGTTCCTTACATTTCTTTTAACGCCAAAGCCAGTTTTCCAACTCTTAACCTCACCTTCATACGTCTCCATGTGTCTCATGCAAAAAATGCCGCAGTCCGTGTAATTCTTGTAATCCTGCCATGGCAATTTCAAACATATCTTTTCCAAACCGCCATACTTTTCAGCAAGAGCGGGGTCTACGTCGTTCATATATTGTTGAATGTAGTCATCCTGATACATCATTACAAACAACATGATGTAATGTATTTTAGTGCTACTAGAATTCCAAAATTTAACTATTTGAAATTTTAATTGTAGTCATACCAAGATTTTTGCATTCTTATATCTTGTTTCGAAGGGCGATTGCATAGGTGACTGCCTGTTGTTAATTACTTGAAATTGCCTTTGTATGAAGTTATAGCAAACCAAGTAGAAATGTCTGTCATCAATGATTGGAAAAAACAACTGTGGATAGAATTACAAAAAATTAGATTTGAACTGAGTTGTACATGCTATTATAAGGTCCCACAGCCAGAGATGTACTTACGAGGTCCACTTCATAGAGGTCCCTTTTCGAAATTTGGAAAGCCCGACCTTCTCGACAGAACCTTTCATTGAATTTGTCTCGGTTAGTTATCCCACCTTCACGAAAAATCTGTTTACAGCAGTCTTTAGTCTCACAAGAATAACATAATTGATAAATAACAGTGCTAGTACAACTTACGGTGAGCACGGTTGTGTAGAAAATTTTCTTGTAACGACGTTCAACATTTTTCCTCGAAAGGTCGTGCAACATGTATGACCAAACGTCAATAATCATACTGTCTACCCAGGTTTGATCAGCCATTGTAAGCATGTCTCCGCGCGTCACGTGTAGACATAGGTTGTCCGCAATAAATAACATTTCACTACATGATAACAGAAAAACATGTTTCAGAATGGTGTACAAATTATATTTTTTATGAATAATTAAGTATGTCCAGGAAACATTACCTTGGATCAAGTCCTGTAGCAAATATGAAACCCACAAAAATCTTCTGAATGTTTGTCATTTTTTTTTACATCCCTAAACATTTTATTGAAATATGGGGTTTTCAAAGCTGGAGGCAATTCCAATGCTTGAAGCCAGTCTTTCATTTGCATGTGTGGACGAGAAGAGTCAGTTTGAAGTGGCGGTAGTAGACTGGAGATGCCTTCTTCCGGTTCATTCTTTACTATCGCCAAAGAAGAGTCAGTTTGAAGTGGCAGTGGTAGTCTGGAGATGCATTCTTCCGGTTCCTTTTTTACTATCGCCAAAGAAGGGGAGTTGTTGTTGGTTTCGGATTTGATGACATCTGTTAACCAATCCGTTTTCAAATTTCGGGGGACTTTTCTGCAGACACTTAAGGCCTTTGACGGTCCTACTTCCTCTTTTTTTTTGGATAATTTGGGTAGGAGGGGTTGGGGTTGGGGTTGTAGCAATGGGGTTGGCTATGGGTGTGGGTTGTGCAATTGGAGGGGTTGGGGTTGAGGTTGGAGCAATGGGGTTGGCTTTGGGTTTGGGGTGTGCAGTTGTAGGGGTTGGAGCAATGGGGTTGGCTATGGGTTTGGGGTGTGCAGTTGTAGGGGTTGGGGTTGGGGTTGTAGCAATGGGGTTGGCTATGGGTTTGGGATGTGCAGTTGGAGGGGTTGGGGTTGGGGTTGGAGGAATGGGGTTGGCTTTGGGTTTGGGTTGTGCAATTGGAGGGGTTGGGGTTGGGGTTGGAGGAATGGGGTTGGCTTTGGGTTGTGCAATAGGAGGGGTTGGGATTGGGGTTGGAGCAATGGGGTTGGCTTTGGGTTTGGGGTGTGCAGTTGTAGGGGTTGGGGTTGGGGTTGGAGGAATGGGGTTGGCTTTGGGTTTGGGTTGTGCAATTGGAGGGGTGTTGCATTTTGCTTGTGTGTTGGCTTTGCTGTTTTTTAAGGTGTTGGTAGGAAGGGTGCTGTTGTTGGCTAGGGCTGTTGTAGTGGTGTTGGCTTTGTTTTTTTTTTGGGTGTTTGGAGAAAGGCTGCTCTTGTTGGTTTGGTCTGTTGTAGTGGTGTTGGATGGGGTGTTGGTTTCGGTGGTGGGGGTGAATGTGTTCTTATTGGATGGGGCCGTTGGATTGGTGTTGGCAGGGTTGTTGGTAGGAAGGGTGTTGCCTTTCGCTTGGGTGGTGGCTTCTGTGTTGGGGTTAATGCCACTTCCTCTGGGCTGCTGCTTTTTTTTTTGTCCAGGCTCCGCTGTAAGCCTTCCCTCAGGATTGCATTGGAGTTTAGTACCGTGGCCAATGGCTCAAATGCAGACTGTACAAGTTCCATGGCGTTTATCTGGTGCATCTCATTCAGATATTTAGCCCCTTGTGCCAATTCTTCTGCAGCGGCCGCAACCTTACTCAAACATGATGCCAGGTTTTGTGTAATTGGAGCATGCTCAGTTGGATGGTCATCTCCAGATTGTGGTGGTGTTGGCTGCACATTTTGTTGAATCGGTGGTTGCTCATTCGGAATGACTATGCGAGCAACCACCCTACCATGTCCAAACCCCCCCTGTGCAGCCTCATACTGAACCCTTTCGTACATCTTCTTCTCGTCCTAGCATCCTAAAATAGGAAAACTCCTTGAGATCTGACTGTTTACCTTGAACTCAACCACACGGTGCAAGTAGCACAACTGATACATTAGCATGAACAAATATATGTTACGTTCAAACTCATCAAAAAATTATGAATGTACAACCTCAAGCAAATAGATTTCTACACTAACCAAAAGAAAGGTTAATGGTCCATGGAAATAGGATGTCTTCTTTGCTTTCCACTTATAAACACTGTCGACTAGCCCGTCTAACGTGAACTTGCACCAGTTGTAGTCTTTGATTTTAGATACATCCTGGAGTGATTTCAGTACTTTGAATCTGAAAATAAAAAAGTAGTGACTGAAGCCATTTAAAATGATATTGAAGTTCTAAATGAGATCACAGAATTAATGCTAGGTTCTTTGGGTTTACCTGCACTGTGGATTTTGGGATGTCCACAAAAAGCTGGATACAACAAACACCACGAAGTCCATCTTGAAGTTACTGTCTCCTTCTGTGTTCTGTAGAATTTTGTCAGGCATTTGGTAGGTTGAAGGACCTCCACTGTTCTCGAATCCTCATCTCCTTCTCCACGCCGTGAGATTGTCCTTGTACACCTTGTCGTCCGTGTGATTTCCTAAACACTCTGCCACTACTAATTCCCCTCTGGGTATGTTCAATACACATTGAACATCCTCTTCATCAATCTGCATCTCCTCTCCATTGTGTAGGACGATGCTCCTCCTTCTGGGATTGAATAGACTCACAATGCACCGTGAGAATTGAAGTGGGCATTTTGATATGCCAAGTGACAGAAGGGAACCAAATCCTATGTCCCTCACAGCCTGCTTCTGTTCTTCAGATAACCTGTTAATTAGGTGATGAAGTAACGATGGAGAGGTTCTTCTCTTGAAATCAACATCAGGGTCACGAGTTCTTCTTCTTTTCTTCTTAACCTGGTTCTCACTAAGTGCTTCATTCGCCGCGTTGGCCAGAATATCCAGTGGTGTCGTGGGCGTGCCTGATGCATCGGGTTTTCTTTTCCTTTGTTGAACACTACATTATCATTAGCAAATTGGATTACTTCCCTAATCCAAATATAGTCAAATTTGTACAATTGTAACATTAGCGTAATTACCTTAGTGTGTTCACTTCCGTCGTGGATTCAGTATATGGAACTATTTGCATATCGGAATCCTGATTCTGAGATGTTATAGTCACATTTAGATTCGAACGAACTAAACTAAGAAAACGAAATAGACACAAGCATGCAACCGTAAACACTTATTACCATTTTCGTTGGAGCGGAAGATACTAACCGGAAGAGAAATGGATTCGTAGTCGAAATGCCGGAGACGACAGCGCTAGGTCAGATGGTAGAATAACCTGGGTGTATGACGGCCGGATTCGGGCTTCAGATGTTTTACTTTGTAAAGTGCACTGTTAGTGTGAATGTATTTTCATGAGGCCGTATCGGTTTTCACAAACATGAATAAGGAGTTTCTCATGAACTTCGTATGAGTCTAAGCGATATTCGCTCTTGTAATGTGAAAAGTAATTCTGCATTATGAAAAGTAACATACTACAATAGTCGAGGATGTATTCGTGCAGAACTCCGCAATGTACGAATATATCTTTGCTTAGGACATGTCTTACTCGTTTCACATTATTTGAAAAAAAATTCCCACAATGTGAACAACTATTTGCTTCTCAATGCTGAAGAAGCAAACAAATCTTCGATCTGCCAATCTAACAGATCGTATCCAATCTAAAGGAATGACATTTGATTCGATGGTAGCGGTTGAATTGACTGGCCGTCGTCACAAAGCCTGAGACTTTGTGACAGTTGACTTAACAGGTGGAAAATTTTTTGGCGCTTCATTGTATTAATTTCATTTTTAATTGAGCTGTGAATTAAATTTAATTTATTTTTTTTCAAATATAAATAACAATATATATATTTTACTTTTACACTGATGTAATAAATATAATGTTTGTTATGTATGAATAATTTAATATTTCATATAATGTTAATTATATTAAATGTAATTTTTTGATTTATGACCGTAGTATTCAGCATTTATTTCTATAAATTTTTGGTTTCGATAATAAGTGTACCAAGATCAAACAGCACCTAAACTTTTTAATTAACAATATATAAATTATGAATGATGTTTCCTGTCTAAAAGACTGAAGACTGGTCCGATTCGATGTGTAATGATTACTTTAAGATATGATATACCGTACGAAAATATTTCAGTAATGAATTATAAATAAAAATTAAATGTGATTAACAGGATAGAAATTGAAAAATGGTTTGTAGCGAAGATTTATTCGCGGCGTGTATTTTCCTCCCACATTCATTCATAATTTTGGTCTTCACATACAAGCGTTGGTGTACTTACATCAGGTGTACAGGGTCTTCTCATGTAAGGGTTGTGTGTTTCACATGTACGTCAACTTAGAATTCATTCAAGCGAAGATTTATTCGCTTCATATTAGTTTCTCATAATTTGCAATTTTCACTGAACACGGATATATGTTCGCTTCTTTTCATCTATAATTAGATGAATTCATGTGTTTAAAAATTGAAAAAAAAATTAATGTTAATATGTTTACGAAGATTTATTCGCTGCATGTCATTTGCAAGTCTTTGATTAAATTGTTCAGACGCTATAATAGAATTATATGAATTTCTTTAATTCATGATATTTTAAATGTAAATTATATTCGATATGATTTTGCTCATATAGAAATAATAGTATATCTAATAAAAATTTATACTTATTTCTTAACATAATCTTATCTATATAGAAATAATATTTAATAAAATAAAATGGTAACATTACACTATTGTAACAATACTTTATCAATAATGAAATATTTAATATAATATAAATACTTTAATGAAATATTTAATATAATATAAATACTTTATTACTTTTTGTGATGTGATAACAATACTGCACACTGTTCCGATTTGACATGTGATGACGGGCTTAATACTTTTACTGAATCCATAGATATGAAATGATTTCTTTATAGGGTTTTATACAAAAACACACTTCTTTTTCAATGATGAAATATAATTTCTACATGATGTGACAAAACAAAGGACTGCCTACTGATCCGCCAAGTCATTTGAGCGAATATTTGTTCGCTTCATGTCAGTTATAATAATTTAATATAATATGAAATAAAGGGAAATTTAAAATACATTTAATTTTGGTCTACACATACACGGGTTAGTGTCTTTCCATGACAGACAAGCGGGCTTCTCATTGTTGTGCTTGGGGGGTGTACACGGGGGACAGGTCGAAAACAATTGTGGCGAAGATTTCTTCGCTTATGGAGTTAGTTTAGCTCAGATAACTTCGCTGTTCGAATTATTTTTTTATATGATACACGGAACTTCAAAATTCATGTTAATTTTGGTAAATTGTGGGATATTGAAATGTTTTCAGGCTTAATGTTTTCAATAAAATATATTTTCATTCTTATTTATATTGAACATAATTTCATTCATATAGCAATAATATTATATTGAATATAATTTTATAATTATTTATGAAAATATTTTTATTAATGTAGAAATAATTTATTATTTAATATAATGTGAATGACAATATTGAATTATTTCTTTTATTTAATATTATTAAGTGTTATTACTTTTTCGTGAATGAAATTACTTTTTAATGATGTGACCAAGTGACTGCAAACTGTTCCGATTTGATATTTCATCACGGGAAATTTACTTTTTCTGAATCAATAGATCTAAATATTTTATGAAGAAAACAGATTTTCTGTTTGCTATAAATGTAGGGATTACATGAACAATCTTCGTCGGCAGCATGAAATATTTCTTGAGCGTTGTTGTTGAGAGTGTGTGTTTTTTTCATATAGTTTGTTGGGATGTATCATTTGGGAGATTCTCTGTGATGGAAAACATGTACAATGAAGATCAACTGGTGGAAAACATCTTCAATTACCACGAATGCTTGATAACTCAAGTAGAAACTACCGATCAAATGAAGATCATTCGTGTACACTGCTGGTGGGAAGAGCCAGCTTTGGGAGATTTCCTGGGATGGAAAATATCTCAAGAGATAACTCAACAGGTGTATGACCCCCGTTATGCGTGAGAGAGCCGCTGTGGTTGCTTCAATGGAGATGCCTTGAAGCTGGAGATGCAGATGAATATTGTTAAAATGTACAAATGTTTATGAAACGTAGAAATGTTTATGAAACTTGTAATGAAAATTTGTACGTCGAATTATAATAATTATTTGTTATTTATATTTTCATGCACATGTCATTAAACATTTATAAAATAACGAATTTATTATAAATCATAAAGTATTATAATATTTACTCTTCTGGCTAATTATACGTTTCCCATAAGTGAATCATTGCCATAATTGTAATTTGACGTGACATGTAATGTAAAATGTTTTGGCGCTTCTTCAATCATTCAACCATTCCTTGGATTTAATATACAAGCGAATACATTTTCGTTCAATGTGGTCGACCTCAAATATGAATATCAAGCGAATAGTATTTCGTCTCGTAACAATGTTGTGTTTAATATAGAAAATTACAGGCGAATGATTATTCGTTTGCAAATTCATTAGAGTATGACATGAAAGTGAAACAAATACAATAATATATTAATATGTAACTTCAAAGATTGGATGCGACTTCATCTTCGTTTTCAATCACATGGTTAAAACTTAAAAGTAATACACTAACAAAGAGACGAAGAAATGTCCGTTCGATTTACTGATTAGATACAATGTAATGAAGCGAACAACCAATCGATGGATCAATGTAAGGGGTTTACATGAACACATCAGTTGTTTTACATTATACTTTGAATTGATCATTACATTTAAATTGCAATCAAAGAATCAAACATAACGACAATGATTCGATTTATATCACTCCAGAATAAAGTAACTACATAATGTAAAATATAACTTCAGACTATAATCAAACATAACTTCATAATATTGTTGAATACACAAAAACCTTCCATAATCCTTTACATAAGTACTACACAGATTAACAAACAAAATAGTTGTTCAAAAATACAAATGAAGCTCTAGTCTGATTCATGAGAGGATGACTCGTCAATCGGTCCTGTCAGCGACACGACCTCATGTTCGATGACGGGTGGAATGTATAGCTGAATGGCTTCGTTCACAGCATTGATCCATCGGTTGGGGATTAAAACCGTCAAAGAATTTTCAATTAATGATGCATACTCTAGGTAAAGATGGTGAGGAGTAAGCATGAAGTCCTCCGGAGGATTGAGTCCATTCGAAGGTAGGGGATTCCGTAGGCCAAATTGTCTGTATATGACAGTTGTGCAGTAGGAGGTAGTTCCCTCAAGGCCCAACAAAATGATGAATGGAGAACCCCTCATCTCGTACATCATTACAGTAAAGAGATACCATGGAACAATGAACCTAATTGGGTGAATATCCGAAATAAAATTCGGAGGCACTACTCCATTGACCCTTTGCACTTGTATATTGGAAAAGGAAGTGTAGGGAATTGAAGGACGGGGCAACCAATGCAACTTGTCTAACAACCAGAGGTAGAGAACCAAAGGTGATCCACAGCGAGAATAGTTGTTTTCCTCTGGAACAAATTCGTTAAGACCAAGTAATGTCTCAGCAAGTACCAGGCTAGCCAGGTTTGGGGCGTTTCCCATCAGTGCAGGAACTACCTGCAGGATCCTTTCCGAAGGCCGTCGTCCGGCAGCCGGACATAAAAAAAATGAGCCAGAACAACAAGCATGATCAGTTTGCTTTGTGTGTGGTTGATGGTCCTCTCAGCTTCCTGGACACGCCAAATGTGTTCGTCTATGTTTGTCATATTGAGAAATCCATGTTGGAGGGTAAACAAAAGAGCATAAAACATTGTACATCCATAGAAGCTGTCGCAAATGTGGACGGCCATATGAGGATCTTGATTGACAGGCAAAATCATGAGTGCAAGACTACCACATCTAAGGATTGAAGCAAAGTCCTCTATCGTCGGGCATATGTGCATTTCCCCAATAACAAAAGAACGAGAGTCCATATTCCATCTGCTTTGCATGTGGGCCATCAGTCCGTCGTTAACGTTTATTCGTAATAGAGGTAGAATCTCATCTACATGATAGACACTAAAAGGGACAGGGTCATCGTTGATCAGACTTAAGTATCGCTCCAGCTGTTGCTGCGATAAAACAAGCATGTCTGGGTCCATCTCTACATCCATCTTATGAGTTTTACACTAAATGATTGAAAGAAAAACACCGGTAGATAGAGATTTGGAAGGAAAGGGTCAAAACAGAGAGAGAGGTGAGAGTGAGAGTGGAGTGTGAGAGTGAGAGTGAGAGTGAGTGTGAGAGTGAGGGTATGAGAGTGATGATGTTGATACAGCAGTAGTTGAAGTAATAAATGAGTTTTCATTCTTGAATTGACATCAATACATAACTCGGGTAGGGGCATTACATAGTGCGAAGATATCTTCGTATTGTAATTTTTAGTTCATGTAGTTACGAAGATATATTCGTCTAGGAATTTGCAAACATATATTGAAGAAGATATCTTCGTCTTTCAATTTCAAAATATGGATTACACCAAAAAAGAACATAAGAAGATATCTTCGTTTAGGAATTTGAAAATTTATAGTTAAGAGGATATCTTCGTTTAGGAATTTGCAAACATATATTGAAGAAGATATCTTCGTCTCTTATTTTCAAAATATGGATTACACCAAAAACAAACATAAGAAGATATCTTCGTTTAGGAATTCGAAAATATATAGTTAGGAATAGGGGCACAAGATGGCATAAGAATATATCTTCGTTTGTGGTTTTAGAAATATGGGCACAAGAAGACATAAGAATATATCTTCGTTTATAAACTTCAAAACTAGAAGTTAAGAATATATCTTCGTTTAAGAATTTTAAAACATACACTTACAAAATTAACCTCGTTTGTGATTTTAAAAGTATGGGTACAAGAAAACATATCAAACATCAATACATTATAAGTTATAATTACATATCAAACATCCATACATTAAAAATATCTCAATTGACCTGTGTAATCATAAGAATTACGTACAAGTATAATTCTGTATAACACATACAAATCTCTAATATCTTGATCTAATTGCAGCCTTTAACTTAAACCTATTGACATTGTGCTCCGACATAAGAATTCTGTATAAATATTTTATTCTCAATGTACTCAAAGCTTCTTCGGCCTTCAAAAGAACAAGAGAAAGTATAAGAACATTTCAAATTGTTAAATGTCAGAGAATAACCTATGGTATAACACTTACATTATTATCGTTGATGTCAATAGACCAACCCTTCGTCACTCCTCTATATGTTTCCATATGTCTCATTAAATATACCCCACAGTCTTTCTTGTTGGTTTGGTCTTGCCAAGGCAGCTTTGGGGCCATGATCCTGTATTTCTTAACCTTTTCCGCCATTCTTTGTATTCCTTGCCTTTCCAAGAAAGTCGAAAAACCTTCTAGTTGTCTACTCAACTGTACATACTTGTCGAAAATTTTCATTCGAGGCAGACGACCGGAGTTGTCTAGTACAGTGATGTTGGAGTTTTTGATGTTCACACACACAAGAAAGAAATGTTGGTAAATGACGACATGTAGGAGTATCTGCAAAAATAACATAAACATTTAATATTTTATGGCATTCTCGTTACTTGGATTTGAGGGATATGTACATACCAGGTCAGCGAAGATGAGGTCTTCTTTTGTGACATGGTAGTTTCTCATGTCTTCTTCAAGGGCTTGGCAAAATAAGAGAATATCATGCTGCAGACTAACCTGCAAAATAAGGGTGGAGACTCAAAGCCATGGACATTGAAGGATACATAGAACAAAACAAGAGAAGCACTTACATGTGAAATTGATGAAAAACAAATTATTCGTGGTTCATGCCTTGGCAACCTACGGCATTTGGAGTGCACAATTATGGACCAAGCGTCCAACACTTCGCTTGCAATTTCTTCACCCATTTTCATTGTACGAAATAGCTGACGGGTGATATTACCCGGTGCACCTTCGTACAGAACGTCACTGCAAAATAGATTCAGTTAGAAGACCATAACTAACTAATTTCATATTTCAAATTTCTAAAAGCATGCTAAGTAACTTACGATGGAGGCAGGTCTTGATCAAACACAAAATCGGCGAATCTCTATTCCTTGTTGGTTATTTTGTGGTCCAACATATCCGCCACCTCTTTCATGTAAGGGGATCGAAGGTGCACAAGAATTTTCGAGATCTTCCTCTTAGGATATTCTCTAATGTTGATGCGTCCCCCCCATCATCTTCATCTTCATCTTCAGAAGATTCAACGGCCTTAGAAGCCTCAACCGGTTCCTTGCCTTCACCCTGATCATTTGGTGCAACAGACTGAGCTTGGGGTTCTGCAACATGTTCCTTCCCTTCACCCTGCTCATTTGGTTCAACATGCTGAGCTTTGGGTTCCTCAACCTGCTCCTTCCCTTCACCCTGATCATCGTCTTCAACAGTGGGTGTCTGCACTTTCTCTACCTCATCCGGTTCCTTCCCTTCACCATGATGATCAGTTGGTTCAACAATGGGTGAGTCATCTTTATTGGGCAGAACTGCATCCTCAGGTTCGTCTTGTTGAGCAGGGGGGACTGGGCTTCAATGTGCTCAAATGCAGCGTCTACATCTGCATGTTCAACAGGTAGTGATTGATATTCAATGTCCTGACCTACCTCCTCAATATCTTTAGGATGAACAGGGAGTGACTGAGCTTCATTGGGCAGAACGACATCATCGAGATCATTCAGTTCAACGCGTGCTGGTGGATTGTCTGCATTGTCCTCCACGATAGTCTCACATGTGTAATCAACCCGGGGACTATTGATTTTCAAGCCCGCACACTGTAAAGTATCCCCAAGTGCCTCCCTTGGAGGATCTTCCACACCTACAAGAACCTCACCATCGTTCACCAACTTCACGTGTTTCATGAACCCTTCAGACTCTCTGAGGTTCAGGAACCCGGCCTCAAAAAAGGGCTTCGGATCGATGTTGCGTTTCTCCAACTCTCCTGATAGGTAATTCAGTTGTTGGGCTGTATCTTTAAAAGTTTGCAGGATTTTGGATGTCAACATCTGTACATTATGAAAAACAGATTTCATTAATCTTGAAAAGAGGATAATAAAGAACAATGGGAGTCAATTTATTGTTTCCACATACCTCATTATCATCTTATTTTACTTCAACTGAGTCAACTGGATTCTCGGGTTGTTTAACTGCTAGGCGCGCCCTTGCCCTGCCCAGCCCAAAACCACCGGCACGAACTTCTAGGTTGGTGAACTCTAAAACGGTTACGTCATCCCAACAAAAGATTATTGGAAATTTTCTTTCATAGGGGATACGTTCGCCTTCCACAAAAACACCATCTAGGTAGCAAATCTGGAGTAAAGGAATGGGAAACATGTTAGAAAATATTACATATCTATAAATTATATATAAGAGAGGCAACAATACTTACCGATAAAAGGGTTATAGGTCCATCGAAATATGGATTTTTATCTTTACTTGCTTTTTCTTTCCAACTTCTTACACTGTCAAGCAATCGTTGTAGTGTAAAGTGGCACCAGTTCAGTTCCTTTATGTTATCAACATCCATTAAGGATTTGAGAATTTTGAACCTGAAATGAAAAAAATACATGTGTCAGTATTCACAAATACAATTAGATATATAATAGGTTTGAATACATGTTTACCTTGCTCGTGAATTTTGAACTGGACATAAAAAACTTGAGACAACAAAGACAACGAAGTCGATTTTGAAATCGTTGTCTGCACTTGTGTTACTTAATATCTTGGGGATCATAGAAAGTGTTTCGGGAGGTTTTGAGTCTTCCCCGGTCCATCTAGTCTTCCAATCCCTCAAGAAGTTAAAATAATCAGGGTCCTTAGTCTTGTCCCCCCCAACGGACTCGACTACGTTCATTGCCCCTCTAGGGAGGTTCATCACGAGCTGTACCAGATCTTCATCAATAAGGATCTCATCACCGTTGGCCAATACCAGAGAACTCTTATCCGGGTCAAAACATTGGATTACGTGTCT
Source organism: Impatiens glandulifera (assembly GCF_907164915.1). NCBI lineage: Eukaryota > Viridiplantae > Streptophyta > Magnoliopsida > Ericales > Balsaminaceae > Impatiens > Impatiens glandulifera. The sequence goes on from NW_025919412.1 coordinate 24,251, forward strand.
GGAAAAATGCGCCAGGCACTTGGAGACGCCCATTGTAAGAAGAGAACCAAACCCGATTTCCTTCACGGCTTCCCTCTGTTCTACGCTCAATTTAGGAATCAGTTGAGCGAGTCCATGAGGTGATGATCTTGTTAGAAATGTCAGTTTACGTTTCTTCATGGTTTTGGTTTTTTTGGGAGATGGTGGTAACTCTTCATCGAATGGGGTAGTACACGGAGAAATATTAGTGGTTTCTGGGGGGTTCTGGTAACTCTTCATCGACTGTTGTCGTGGAGGTAGGAATAACATTGGGTTTTTTTTAGGTGGAAAAGGTGGTGGTAAAATCTCATCAAAATGGGAAGTACCTGCAGCAACATCAGTAGCTTCGACAGCAACTGTGGAAACTGATTCAGCAGTCGATGACGACTTAGTATTCGTCTTCGGATTTCTCTTCCTCTTCCTTTCATATGTAAAGTTATTAAACCTCGAAGTCATTATTTTTGGTGGGATAGCATAAATCAGTATTCAACGAAATAAATTGAATAAACATGTGTAAAATTAGTATAAACACAATAAGATTAACATACCTCTCTGGTTTATTGCTGGGATTGACGTTGGATGCAGGAGTTGGGGCAGTTTCGTTTTCGTTTATGCTCCTACAGACTTCCAAGACGACCTCTTGGGAGTCGATGGTATCCACTTCCATGTTGTTGCCTTGGTTACCTGACATCTTTAGAAGAAATCCTTGTAGAATAAAAGAAATATCTAGGGTTTCGACGTTGATTGTTTGGATTATCGCCGGGAGATAGAGAGAGAAGAATATGAACAGTTGCTTATGAAAATGAAAATGATGGAGAGTGGGATTGTAGCGGGAAATTGAAATTATATCAACTAGTAATGGAAGCGAATAAATATTCGTTCGATATCATAACTTCTTAAAAAAATTCAAAAATAAAATTGAAAATAAAAACTGTTATTCGAAGCGAAGATTATTCGCGGGATGTAAATGCACGGGTAAGTGAATTTACATGACAGGCAAGTTGGCTTCTCATGGGAGGGGAGGGTGTTTTACATGAACGTCAGGCTAAAAATAATTGAAAAGAAGAAATCTTCGCTTTCAATCGTCTCCTCGAAAAAAAAATTATAAAAGTAGAGTGAACTAATTAAAGCGAATATTTGGTCGTTTCCTGCATGTCATTTTAAATTAATTGAATTAACATTTATTAATAAACGGAAATATAAAATTAATAAAAAAAAAATAGTGAAGTGATTGAAGCGAAGATTTGTTCGGTTGTTGCATGTCATCTTTAATTAATTGAATTAATATTTAATAAACGGAAATATAAAATCCATGTAATTTTGGTCTTTACATACATGGGTAAGTGTCTTTCCATGGTAGGCAGTCGGTCTTCTCATTGGTGGGTTGGGGGGTTTACATGATGTTTTTATTAAAATTAATTTAAGCGAATACATCTTCGCTCCTGAGGGTCTCCAGCCTAAAAAAATTAAATAAAAAAACAAAAAAAATAAGAATGAATTAATTGAAGCGAATATTTATTCGGCTGTTGCATGTGATTTTTAATAAATTGAATTAATATTTAAAGAATGAAAATATAAAAATAATGTCAATTTTGGTCTTTACATAGACGGGTAAGTGTAATTACATGACATACAAGCGGTCTTCTCATTGATGAGTTGGGGGGTTTACATGAGGTTTTTATTAAAATTAATTTAAGAGAATATATCTTCGCTCCTGAGCGTCTCCCGGCAAAAAAAATTAAATAAAAAAAATAAAAAATAAGAATGAATTAATTGAAGCGAATATTAGATCGCTGCATGTCATTTTTAATTCATTGAATTAATATTTAATAAACGGAAATATAAAATACATGTCAATTTGGTCTTTACATAGACGTGTAAGTGTATTTTCATGAAAGGCAAGCGGTCTTCTCATGGCTGGGTGTGGGGGGTTTATATGAGGGTCAGGGCAACGGGCGTGGAAATCTTCGCTCCCATCGCATCTCACCCTTCCTTCTAACACGGTGCCCTGAGCGAAGATATCTTATCTGGGTGCTATATGAATATTATATTATTTCCTGGCGTTAACAGGCGCTGCCGTTAACGGCGTCTTGTGTGAACCCGGGATGAAACCCGGATTCCGGATTTTCCCTCCCTTCGTCTCCTACCCAGATTGTTTTAGTATTAAAATAATAATGCTGCAATCTGATTGGTCCGCCACAGGGGAACACGGCAATCGGTAGCAGAAGATCTGAATTGCTTTCTTTTCTTTGATATAAGAGTTCTCTCTAGGACAGGTACTCTAAAAGTATTGTTTGGATTTGGATTTGAATTAGTTATATAATTTTATTTGATATCAAATTATGAAAAATTAAATTATTAATGAAAAGCTTAAGAGTATTAGTATTTAATAATAATTTTAATATTTTGGTTGATAACTTTATTTGATAAAAAAAATAATTTTGAGAATGATAAATTATTTAATAACCCTTATCAAACAAGCCCTTAAAGTCTTATATAAAATTAGGACCTTTGATTGAATGACTCATTCACTCACTCAAACCATCCTTCTTCTCTCTAACTAAGTAATTAAAATGTTGAGAAGATTTGTATTGGTTTTAGCTGTTCTTTCAGCCACAATGTTCTTGGCGGGGCGCTACACCACGGTCGGACACAGTGTTCTTACTATAAATAAGGTCGTAGAAACGCACCACCACCACGCCGAGGAGCCGTTGCCGCTCAGATATCGTGATCATATCA